>NW_009915339.1:5233-91293 GCF_000696875.1 Nestor notabilis | reverse complement strand
GCGGCCGCAGTCACCGGTGCAGCCGGCACACCCCAACCTGCCCCCGGTGCAGCCGCATCCGGCCTCGCAGAGCCTCTCGCAGCCACTCTCTGCCTATAACAGCAGCAGTTTAAGCCTCAACAGCTTAAGGTAGGTGAACAGAACCGCGTGCGTGCTAGTGCCCCGTCGTGTTTTGGTGCTTGGTGGTAATCACAGAATCATAGAGTGGTTTGGGTTGGAAAGGACCTTAAGATCATTCAGTTCCAACTCCCCGCCATGGGCAGGGACACCTTCCACTAGAGCAGGTTGTTCAAAGACCCTTCCAAATTGGCCTTGAACACTGCCATTTCTCCAAGTACTGACATGCCCTGGAGTGAGAAGCATGGTACAGCTGCTGTTGGCCTGGTGACAGCCTAGCACAGGCCATCTCACCCCAATGACTTTAAAGCTGAATTTTTTTCCTCACTGCTGACCCTTTGCATTCTCCAGCATTTTTCTCTTCATGTGGCTGCAGTGGGATAAACCTCAGCTTTTATAAAGGGTTTATGTCTAGCAGGGGTTGACAAAGTCGAATAGAGAGACTAAAGCAACATGTTCACAGGAGCCCGTGATGTCTGTGAGGGTGGACCGCAGCTTTCCCATACTCCAAGATAATGCTGTCAGCACGAGGTTGTCTTTCCCCAATCCAGCAGGCAGTTGGTGTCCCTCAAAACCTGGTGAACCAGCATTATGGTTGCTTCATGGTTTCACTGAAGACTGGGAGGTGTTTAAGACTTTGATTTATTTTTAACCAAGTTGGTATTGCTTGTCTTTCAAAATCACTGCAATAGCAGCATGTTGTTACTTGAAATAATGACAAGTCGAATTAAGCCCTAGGTGAATATATTTTCAGTACTCATTAGTAGGATATGAAACTGAAGAATTGCAACCAGTGTAATCACAAATACTTTTCTGACTTGTCTTATCTCTGTCTATTGTGGGGGTAGAGAGGCATTAACTGCACAAGAAGCTTGTATCCATGGTTGCCTTCTCAGCTTCGTTTCACATTTTCTGCAGCCTTTCATCTTACTAAGTCATAGGGAAAAAAAATTAAACCTTTATTAATGCAGTGATCACTGATTTTGAGCTTCATTTGCCTGAAAACATGAATCAGAATCAGTCATGTAGAAAGGACCTGATAATTAAGTAATGAATGCAGAGGGCTGATTACTCCTTTGTGTGTCATTCCTGTGTTGGTGGAGGACAGAATATCAACCTCTTACAGTGGGGGAGAGTGTGTCTCGGGTTTTGGTGTGGAGAGACCATAGGAAGTAAAAGCAGATGGTTGGAGAAAGGAGTATCTCAGTGGTATTGCTAGAAAAGTAGAAGAGCAGCTTGCATTTGTAATATATAACTTATATTAGTAACGTGTTAACGTGAGCTGGGCATAGCCTGGTGGGGTTATATATGTGTATGTTTGGAGCTTTTCCCTCTTCCATACAACGCTTAATTGTTTTTCCTCTCATTAACAGCAGCAGCAGAAGCAGCACTCCTGCCAAGACTCAGGCCCCTCCTCCTCACATCTCCCACCACCCCTCAGCATCACCGTTCCCCCTGTCTCTGCCCAGCCACAGCCCCCTGCACACCTTCACGCCCGCCCTGCAGCCCCCCGCGCACCCACATCACCCCAATATGTTTGCCCCTCCTACGGCCCTGCCTCCTCCACCGCCACTGACGTCAGGGACGCTGCAGGTTCCAGGACACCCAGCTGGGAGCACTTACTCAGGTGAGAGGCAGGCAGAAACCTGTTCTCTGGGTTTAGCCAGAATAATTCGGTTTGGGCCTTTTGGAGAGGGCAGTTGGTTGGGTGGAGGCTGTACCCGTTGCTGAATGATTTGGAGAGATATCAAAGCTAAAGAACACCTGCACATACCCAGTGACATTTCTTCTGCCCTGGGAATTAATATTTTTGGAGGGCTGTGGTGTTTCCATGTCTGTTTTCTTTCTCCCCGTGGTAAAAACACACTAGAGTTCATAATGTGCCCACAGAGGATCTGTAAGTCCCCTGGTGAACTTCTTCACTGCAGTTGCGGTCTGCACTTAGCATCGCTTCCCTGCCTAGAGGGAAGGTCTCCTGTGGCTGTGCACACAGTGGTCCTGAGCTCATATACATACAGGATCTGGGGGTGAGATGTGGAGGTTTTTATCAGTGGAGAAAATTGTGCTCTTTTGAACTTTGATTGTGGGAGATGTAACATGTCTGCTCCTCCCAGGTCACTGAAAGGGAACTGGGGGAAGAAAACGGAGCATTATCAGCATCTGAGTAACATCATTTTGTGTCCATTAGCAGTAGCCACTTGATGTTTACTCACTCAAGCTCCTCACCTATTTAGAACTATGCCAACAGTGGCATAATTTACCACCAGGAAGCTTTATATACAACGTTGCTACTGCAGCCAGCAAACAGTAAGTGGCATGAGGTCTGGGAGAGGCCCTCACATGGAGGTTGTTTTACTGTTTGTATTCCAGAACAAGATCTCCTCCGTCAGGAACTAAACACGCGCTTTCTGGCCTCGCAGAGCGCAGACCGCGGGGCGTCGCTGGGCCCACCACCGTACCTGAGGACCGAGTTCCACCAGCACCAGCATCAGCACCAGCACACACACCAACACACGCACCAGCACACCTTCACGCCTTTCCCGCACGCCATCCCACCCACTGCCATCATGCCGACGCCAGCACCGCCCATGGTGCGTACCCCAGGCAGAAATGTGAGGATAAGTAGAGCACAACTCTATTCTTTATTACAAACGTTTCAGATTTGCCAGGTTGTTGGGGCAGGAGGACGCTGCTGCCCAGGTGTGGTTGGGCAGGAGAAGGGCTGTCCCTTCCTCACGGTAGGTTCAGGGGGCAGCACAGGGGCTGAAGGAGCACTCATGCGTGGGGCTTGCCAGAGCTTAGAGTGGTGCACTCTGGTGCTTCCTCCTTCTCCCTTGTCTCATAAAGACCTCGGTTTACTTTGAAGAAAGAAACATCCCCAACAGTTTCATTGGAAACTTAACTTTTCTGCATATTTTTTCCACTCTGTTGGTTGCCAAATAGAGAAATAGTCTTCTATTTTACCAACAGAAGTAAAGCAAGGAAATATAAAGTAACTAGTTTGTGCTTTGATCCCTTTGCAGTTTGACAAATACCCTACAAAAGTTGACCCCTTCTACCGTCACAGTGTGAGTTTTATTACTCTGTTTAAAACTGACTTAACTGCTTTTCTGTGGTGGGTTGGGATCACCACTCAGTCAGCAGCACAGTGTCGAATCTCCCTAATCATCACTCCAGGATTTACCATTACTGTTCTTGGTCGCTTTGGCTTTTGAAGGCTTGCATTCATGGTGCTTGTTTCTGATAAAGATGCAGTATCAGCTTTTCCAATCAAAAGATCTCTTGCTCATACACCATTTGAAGACAGGTTTGTTATGAAAAAAATGAGGCAGAAGAGCTGACTGTTACATGAAGCAGGAGACAGCAGTAGTTTCATCACGATGTTTCAGTTGTGCCACAAACCCTTAGACTGATCTTTTTCCTAGGAAACTTGAAATGAAATGACAAACTATCATACAAATCCTTCAGGGATAGGTAATCTAATAGTTTTCCTAATATATCATATTTTGTTTTATAAAATCTGAAAACTTGTCTTATTCTTCAGATTTCAGAGGCACATCTGATCCACTGGCTTATGTTCTGAAAGCCCTATTTGATCAAAGCAACATAAATCAAGCTAAGCACTAGACAAGTTTCCTAAGAGCTACCAAAAATGTTATGTATTGAGATGAACTGATTTTTAATATTCCAGTTAATTGCCAAGCTTCTACTCTTAAGAGTTTGAATCTACTGATTGATTTGCTGCTGAAATATGGGTTGCATTTCCTTCATATGATTGGCAGAGGCAGGGATCTGGTTGCATATGACAAGAATTTGTAAATCCAATGGTGATATTTTGATGAGAGAAGGAGTACTGCATCAGCACTCAGAAATCTGCAAAGCACTTGGCTTTATGTGTTGGTTTTGCTTAGAAGTGGAACTGGGCAAAAAAAACTGGTTAAGACGATAGTGTGATGCTTTCTGCTGTCCTGATTAAACACAGTTCCTGCTAAAAACTCATCCCTGTAGTAAATGTGAATAGTCCTATTAATTTCTGATACCTCATTTGAGTAACTTTAACTGTGTTGAGTGTTTGCAGGATCAGAGCTCCAGGAGTATTAGGCAAACATTTAAGTCTGTGCTAATCACCTTTGCTCAAAAGGGTAATGCTGCTCATTTGCATCATTGTTTGCAAAACTGCAAACTTACTTGCTGAGCTTTACATGGATTCAAAAGATATATTACCATCCGTGTGGCATGTTGATTGAAGCAAGAACACGGTCACGGGAAATAGGTAGATGGATTTTAGACAAATGAAGCACAGACATTGACATGAAATACAGGAAACATTGCTGAAGTCTCTGACTGTATATGCTTTTCACATTCAGTGACAGAATCTCTTACAAATCTGGCAGCTACCTGAATTGTAAAGGTCACGGTATTGCCCCCTTTAAAGCTAGGAAAGGCGTCATGTTATTCTTTATTAGCCAGTGAGCCATGCTCTTGAACTTGGCAGAGATCTGGTGCCTCCCTTGCCTTTCCTTCAGGAAAGGTTTGTCCTTGCAAAATAATCACTGTTGCATCTGTTGGCTGTGTAGCAAGCTAATAGCAGATCAACGTGATGGCTACAGATCATCTTGGATTAAGTCTGTCTTAAACTACAGCAGAGACATACTAGCCAGGTTATGTCAGTAATCTCTTCTGGTATGACTACAGATTTGATAGGTAACAGAGGAACTGCTTGCAGCAGCATCTTAAGCAGCTGCAGTACCAAAAATCATACTTTCAGTGGCATCCACACCACGAATTCAGACACCTTAAAAAATCTGGCAATGTCTTTAAAGCTTGTAAGTGAACTTTGCAGAACAAGGTCTGTTTCAGGGTTAAAATCAATCTACTTCAGAACAGGGAATGCAGCTCGCATAGAAGCTGCTGTAGAGTTTTAAACCAGTTTTCTTTCTTGGTATCTTTGATTCTCAGTTGTTTTTCGGAGATGGGGGCGGACAGTACAACGACTTACTGTAGCACCGTGAGGCGTTACTTTTACCTATAGTTGATGCCAGGTGTAGTTTGACATTACAATGCACCCAGCCACAGGAAAGCTGTGGTTACTACATTGTGCCCTGAAGAAAGCTAGAAGGGGAAAATGCTGCTCAAAGAAGAAGGGCTGCTGGGGAGAAAGGGAACATTGCCTATGGAAGATGTCTTTGGAAAGTTGGAGGAATTGAGCGGATACAAAGGGATTCTGGAGATCACATATTTATATTTTATTAATAATTCTGACCTTGAGGAAGGGTCACATTTGATGAACTTACTTGTTTTTATAAAACTCCAAGGAGAGCATTCCTTATTATTTGTCATACCCAATAAAATATTCAGTGTTAGGTCTCTTCCCATTGTTTGGAATTAGTCCATTACACACAGAATTACATGTAGAAGATCTGGAGGATTTATAGCATATTTTACTCATTAAAAGTTATTGTAAATGAGGACATGTGTCTCTTAATGATTTCTCAAATGCCTACAGTTCAGTATCAACTAATCTCAAAATGTTTTCTGCATCATTGAATGGAGCAGGTCCAAATTAAAAAGAATTAGGAACAACAATAGAAATGTGAATGGAAGGAGGCTCGATACCGTGCTTTTAAACAGCAAAAAATCTTTTGGTACCTCTAAAATACTGAAATATTTTCTCAGCTTTCAGTAACTATAATGTGAATATGAGCTCGCAAGATAAGCAAGTAGAAGGAAAAATGTTCAGGAAAAGCCTGGCATAAACAAATTCATCAAACCTTTATGATACTGATTTACCCTGGGATGTGATTTTCCCAGCGTTTGCCCACTCCACATGGCCAGTCTTTTACTTTGCCCAGTCCTGCTTCTGTTCAGTTGGCCATTAACTCATTTATTTTGATCTTAAAAGTAGCCTACAGTAGATTGCTCTTTGGTCAGCTGTGTTCTGAGGTGAATTTTCATCAGCCAGACAACCCCATTAGGTTTTTGGTTGGCAATACCAGTGGAGTTAGCAGCTGTCCCCTCTTAGATCCTGAGCCTTCACAGTGAGAACATCTTTGGAGTGTGATGCTTTGAGCCCCCAAGACAGCAGTTTTGTGTATAACCTCAGCATTTTCCATGGAATTGGGCGAGTTCACCGTATTACACCATGAGTAAAGATTCGCAGCCAGACCACAGGGACAAGATAAGATTTGATGTTCAGGTTTATTTGTTTGTTTCCCTGGTGTTTTTCTGCATTAGTACAGAACAGCTGGTTGGGTTTTTGTCTAAATTCTCTTAGAACAGATATATTGGGATCAGAGAGGTCAGCAGAGATGTGCGCTGCTTTATGCTTAGTAGTCTGTCTTGATAAGAAAGTATCCTAAATTTGGGGGGTGGGAGGAGTACCTGCCTTAATATTTTGTTTAAATAATAATTTAAACAAGTCAGATGGTCTCTGTTAATCTTAGCTGTGGCAGGATATCCTCTCAGACAGGCTAATGAAGTATGAATTGTGCGTGTTTTCCTCATTTCCTACAGATACTATTAAATTCCTAACATACTAATGGAGTTTTAATGATACAATGTCCTAGAACTCATCAGGGTTTTCTTCCACTGAACACTAGATTTCTGAGTCTTCCTTGGCTCAGTGTTCTGCCTTTTCTCTTGAACTGGCTTGCAAACTGAAGCCATTTAAAACCTCTACCCAATTTAAGAATTAATAATTGAATGAAAAAAGTCTCTCTTATGCTATGATGGCCTAATCCAGGGAGCAGGTTGCTGGCTTTATGAGTTTGGAACTGCTTTTAAGCTCTAAACATCATGACATTTGTCAACATTTCATTGACTGCTTTAACTAACATTGTTACAATGAGATCACTCTTCAATGCTTCTCGGTTTTCTCCATGTACCATTTTCCCTAATATTATGCACGAATGCTTTCCCTGTCTTGTTCAAACTCCTGGGGTCCTTTTGACATGTGCTTGTATTTATGTTCTTCTGTCTTTTTGTTCCAGCTGTTTCACTCCTATCCTCCAGCTGTATCAGGTATTCCTCCCATGATTCCTCCAACCGGCCCCTTTGGCTCGCTACAGGGAGCATTTCAACCCAAGGTAAGAAAGGAATTACTGGTGTAGCTGTTACTGCTCAAACACACGGGTGGTGTGAGCTGGGTTAGGTTCAGGGTTAGCATGTGGTTCAGATTCTGGAGCAGTGGAGATCTTGAGTTACAGCCTAATTCCACAGAGGACACACTGGCTTTTCCCAAATTTACTACAAAGAGACGTTGTTTCTCATTAGATTCAGATACTTTGAATCATAGAATCCCAGACTGGTTTGGGTTGGATGGGACATTAAAGCTCATCCAGTTCCAACCCCCTGCCACGGGCAGGGACACTTTCCACTAGAGCAGGTTGCTCCCAGCCCCTGTGTCCAACCTGGCCTTGAACACTGCCAGGGATGGGGCAGCCACAGCTTCTCTGGGCACCCTGTGCCAGCGCCTCAGCACCCTCACAGGGAAGACCTTCTGCCTCAGAGCTCATCTCAGTCTCCCCTCTGGCAGGTTCAAGCCATTCCTCTTGTCCTGTCCCTCCATCCCTTGTTCAAAGCCCCTCTCCAGGTTTCCTGTAGCCCCTTCAGGCTCTGGAGCTGCTCTAAGGTCTCCCCTTAAGGAGCCTTCTCCAGGCTGACCCAGCCCAGCTCTCTCAGCCTGGCTGCAGAGCAGAGCTGCTCAATATATCTACATACATTTAAAATAATTCTCCAGAATGGCATAGTTAACTTTAGAAGCAATATAATTAGTTCTCAGTGTGCATTAATGTAAGATCATGTAATAATCAAGATTTTAAGAACTCATGATCATTATTGTTTACTCATTTCCATAATTATCTCACAGCTCCACCACAATGCAAGACACTGATTTAGTTCTCCTCTCATTTGTGGTAGCTGGGATAGATAAATGTGATGAGCTTGGGTTTTTTTCCCTTTTGTTTTCATGAAGTCACTCTTGATTTATAAGTGGGAGGAAATCATACTCTGTCGTCTGTAGTCTTTGCAACTAAAGACTGAAATCAAGGACTGAAATTTCTGCAGAGAAGACACCTTCTTTCTTAAATTGGCCCATCCACTGTAATGACTGAATATGTAAATTGCAGTTCATTAGTGGAATTCTTCGTATGTATGGTAATCAGACTGTTAACAACTCTGTTACTTAATTGTTAGTTATACTGGAGCTGATTTCTTTTTTTCTTCATTTTAATGTAGGAAGAAGCTCTGTCTAAATGTAGGGTTTTGGTTGATTTTTTCCCCACAAAGCTGCATTTTGTTATATTAGCTGAATATTTACATTCAAATCATGGGAAAAGCTTTCATTTTTGTCAACTGGATGTTGCTTTTTCCTGCTCTCTGTATGGTAACAGTTCATTGCGGATGGAGCTCAGACCCTTGCACAGTGACTAAGGAGAATGACTGATGCTTTGTGCGCTGGCAGTCAGGTTAGCAGCTTTAGCCACTTCCAGTGCTGTATCCATAAGGAGCAGAGCACAAGTTGGTCCTCCGAATACTGCCTTAGATGCCATACCATAAATATGCTGCTAATCAGGTTTTTGACAGTGGATTTTCCAGTGTAAACAGTTGCTGTTCCCTCATGTGTTTTGGACTAAAATAATGGGAAGTTGGTGGACAGTGAAAGTTTGAAAATTGAGATAATAATATTAAGTGAATTATAATGGTTACCTCTTTCAAAAGTTTACCTTCATTGCTCAGGCAAATGCAATTGCTCATTAATGCTGTCTTTCCTTGTGGTATTTCTAGACTTCCAATCCTATTGATGTTGCAGCCAGACCTGGAACTGTCCCACATACCCTTCTGCAGAAAGATCCACGGGTCTGTATAAAATGTTATGTTTTTCTCAAGTAAAGCTTTTCCTCCTGAAAGCCTTGAATGCTAGAGCTGCCATCCTCAATACGTCCAAACTAACATCCTAAAGCTAAAGCTTGGCCTGAGCTGTTTAAGTCACTGAGAACTAGAGAAGTTTTATAAGAACAATTGAAATCCGGATCTTTTGTTCATCACTAGCAAAAGCCAGTAGATGCTCTGCAGTGGAAGAGCTCTTTCCGTGCTGTCAGCAGGCACCCTCCCAAGCCCAGGGGTAAAGGCATGAAAGTCCAACAGAGGAATGTACAAACCTCTTCAGGATTTATGTTTGTACTCTGTAATTGTTTTGAATGTGGGTAACGACAGTTATTCCCTTGGTTACTGTATCATTGATTGCACCAGTGAAATGCGGATGCACTTTATTGATCACTTGGTGCCTCTGGATTTTCAGGTTCCAGCCTATGTGAACAGCATTTATTGTCTCAGCGCTTGGCCTCAGCTTCTTTCTGCTCTTTGTGAATGCCCGTGGGTTGTTTGCGTGTTTGACTGAACATACATTGTTTGTGAGGAGGAACATCATGCGCTTGTATTTTTAGCAGAACTCTGACAAAAGCTATGGGAAGCTCTCCCTAAAAATCCCTCTTGTGCTATGGCTGAACTTTGAAGCACAGCAGAGCTATTTTCTTTGGGTAATGCCAAGTTCCAGTACTTTGATTTGCTCTGAATTGGTGCTGTTGTTGTACTTCATACTAAAAAAACCCAATTTTTTGTTTCCATTTGTTCTATCTAATTGAAAAGATAACTAGAGCCTCCCATCATTAAGTCATTGAGGTTTCTACTCCCTTGCAACTGGTAGTATAGTTTCGATTATTTCAAGATGATGTATGAAGCCATCACTGCATCTGCAAAGTACTTCGTACCCCTGTAAATCTGCTTTAGTATTGCATTTCAATAAAGAAAATCCAAAAGAAATGAGAAATACCCAATAAATTGAATTGATTTTCCAGCATTAATTGGTGAAATATGAGCAAAAAGGGAGAAGAAAATTATTTAGCCCCCAAAAACAGGCTACACAAAAGAATAATAATGAGAAAATTGGGGGTTTGTACAGCCTCTCTTTACCAGCATCTGTTGCACTGTGAAAAATACTTAAGGCAAAGCCCTTTTGTGATAGAGAATGCAGCAGGCAAGCACTCAGGAAGGGCTGTTTGAAGGTACAAGCCAGGAGCCAATGCCATAGATACTGAGCAGACAGTCCCCGCTTTGCAGGGGCACATCTGAAATACATTCCAGCCCATTCCAACACACCTCATGGGCTCAAGCCTGTGAAGAAGGGCCCTGTCCGCTCTCCAGTCTTCTTGCAAGGCAAGCAGCTCAAAGATGAGAGCAGAAGTCTGCCCAAAGGATAGCTCTGCGTTGTTCTTCCGAGCAGTTATCCACCCGTTTCTGTAGCAGTAAATCAACAAATTACTGGTGATGCCAGAGGACAGTGTGCTCTGTGTGAGGCTTGTTTAGTTGCTTGTCAACACTTGGGTACAACAGCCATGGGGGGAGGGAGAGCGGCTCAGATACGGAGGCTGAGGACTAATTATTATCCGAAAGGGCTTCATTTGAAAGTAAAATGATAACATTTTAATTTCATCTCTTAATGAAGCAATACAAATTTGTTAATTAGAGCGATTGTTTGAGTGACAGGCATGTAACCAAGCTGTCATTTCTTCTTCACAGTTGACAGATCCGTTCAGGCCCATGCTGAGGGTAAGAAATCTTCTTGTGATACAGTTTGTCAAGCTCATCTCAGTCCCCACTGGGTTAGAGCAGCAAACTCATTACAGAGCCATGCTGTGTTCCAGCTCGGTGCTTTACACCCCGTTTGCTGAGGAGCGTGGTCAGTCCTTCTTACGCATCTTCTGGTCACTTGAGGAAAAGGCACAAAGTTGGTTTTTGTTCTTCTCATGCAACCCCTTCCATGAGTGCTAGAGGTTAAATATTGACAACTGTCCTATTGTGCTGGCTTAGAAGGTCTCCTGAGCCAAATCCTAGAGAACTACCTTGGCAGGGATCCCCTGTCATAGAATTACAGACTGGTTTGGATTGGAAAGGACTTCATCCAGAGGGAGTCAGATTCATTTTGAAACCCGGAATGATGTTTGAAAGCACTTCCATTTTCACCTTTTGGTGGGAAAGCTGGTCTTGGAACAGCTGCGCTTTGGGAAGTGAACTCCCTGTACAGTTATGAAGCAACCCAGCCATGCACAGCAGCTGCTAATTGGGAGACGGTTTCATTGATTTCAGCAACACAAGCTGCATTCTCAGCCAGTGGCATCAGAAGATTACAAGAGCGGGTAAAACACGAGCATGAGTTTATTCGGAGAGGAGAGAAACCAGGAGCATTCCTGGATATCCAGATAAACTGCTTAGGAAGGGACAAATTCTTTGCATGCCTGGTTTCCCAAGAGGACAGAGAGGGACTGAATGAAACCTTGTGCTTCCATTGTCTTGGCGTGGAGAATCCTCTAGACCAAACCAGACTGTGCTGAGAGATGCCAATAGCTGCTAGAACTAGAATAAAAGCATCATAAAGTTCTTGAAGGGTACTGATTCATGTTGTATCCCTTTGTTTTTTCCAGAAACCTGGAAAGTGGTGCGCTATGCATGTCCACATCGCCTGGCAGATATACCATCACCAACAGAAAGTCAAGGTCAGTGCTCCGGGCATGCCTGAATTTCACATGAGGTGCACAGGGCAAACCTGTGTGAGGAAGAGTTTGCCTCTCTCTGTCAGCAGTTCTGTGCCATGGCTAATGCCTTGTTAAAGTAACCATATGTAGCATGACAGTGTAACACTCCACTTCATAGAGGTGGCATCTCAGAATTGAAGCCTCAAAGGAATGTCTGTGGTAGCTTGGAGCAAGGACACCAGACCTTAGGTGACAATCACGGGTTCGTAGCTAGAAAGAGATAAATGTATGTGCCTTTGAGCTACAATATTGCTTCTGTTCATGGCTGAGGACACAAATGTAGCAAGATTGGCTTTTTTTAAGCCTGGAGTAGCTAGCACCTGTATTCCATTCCTCTTATTAGTGTACACAGACAGAAGGCGGTACAGGAAGATTCCTGCTTTCCTTAAGATGCTTCATCCAGTGTGGGCACACAGACTTCCATCAGCCTTTTTCCCAAGTTCTCTTGTAGCTGGAGGTTGGGACCTCTGCGTGTCTGGGCTGGTCAGGCAGACACAGCCTCTCGGATGGGGTAATGTTATCCAGACACTCTCATTGCACTTTTCTTTGTTATACATGCTCTGAGAATTCAAGGGTAAGGCCGTGGCCAGTTCAGGCTCTGCTGAAACAGAGGTCAGAGAAAAGCAAATAATTTATTCTTCTAATAGTTAGGGTATTTCCAGCCTTACTTCAACTGCATTTTCATGGTGCATGGACTCTGTGAAGAAGATTTCTTTCTCTTTACAATACTTTCACTGTACTTGTCAGTGAAAATTCTGTGTTGCTCCTGCAGTTGTTCAGTAGGTCAGGGAAGGCTGGTGCTCTTTGCTGTTCATCCGTGTACTTCAGGAGTCCATAGCTTGTGTTGGGAAGTACAGTAAACATGGAGTCCATTACACTTTGCAGTCTGTGTATGCAGTTGAATTGTATGAGGTAGTGCTATAACAATATGAAGATGTTGAACAGCTACTAAAACCTGCAGCTAATAGAGTTTAAAAATAACCCTTTTAAACAAGGTTGACAGGTTAATTTGCTGCAGTAGACATATCTCTCTTCTCTGCTTCCTTATGTTTCCCCTGCTAGTGATCTTCATTCATCTTCCCATTATCAAAAAAGACAAGATTATAGACCTCGAGTGTTATATGTCCTTTTTCTTATTTTATTGAAAAGGTATTTTCTTGAAATGAAATTATTATTCCCATGCTATCTATGTCCTTTGATTCTTCCTTGATTTGATATTCAGAGAGAGGTCATACCCATGTATTTATTACTTACCGTAAATGCCATTTTCATGCAGCCATTTCTTTTACCTAATGCTTTTCTATTTTGCATGTTAAAAAATAGGAATAAAGCCCAGAAGTACAGGAAAGGATGTTTCTTGACTTTTTGAAGCTGTGCATGATAATAATTTCAAGAGTAACTGGGAAATGTATTTCACTATCTCAGTTCAGTCAGAACATTAGGTATGGTCTGCAGTCAGTAAGGCAAGTTGGCTGATGTCCCCATGGGCTGTCAGACTCCCACACAGGAGCAAGGGCCACCAATAACCCATGTCACTGAGGGCTCATCTACATGGTTTGTGAATGATTCCAGGGACAGTGACTCCAGCACTGCCCTGGGCAGCCTGTTCCAATGCCTGAGCACCCTCTCTGTGAAGAAATTGTCCCTAATATCCAGTCTAAACCTCCCCTGGCACAGCTCAAGGCCATTTCCTCTTGTCTTATCGCTTGTTACTTGGGAGAAGAGACTGACGCCCACCTCACTACAACCTCCTGTCAGGTAGTTGTAGAGAGTGATAAGGTCCATTCACAGTGTAAAAATCTGGCACTCAAGCTTCAAAGGAGGCATGTTTCTAAACTTTACTTCCTTTAAAAGCATGACCTTCACTTGGCCATCTTTCCCATTTCAGTATTCTTGGAGACCATTATGTCAAACCATTGCTAAAACCATTTTTGCTGTTGGTTTTTTCTCCTCATAGCTACATAGACATGTTACTAGCACTTGAAAAACAGCTACTAGGCATGCACATTAACTTGGTCATAACTTTTTAATATGCATATTTGTATCACTGTAATGGTCTGGACTCCGAGCTGGCACAGTATTAAACACTGATTTATAAAGCGTAACATGCTGCAGAATGACTGTTAAGATCTACTGGTTCAGTGTGGCCCATTTGTAAATCCTTTCAGCTGACCTGCACAATTAATCAGCAAGCCGTGTTTGGGAAGTTTTGGCAGCACAGGGAATTGGGAATTTGGTTTTCCTCTTCATTCTCTAAAGCTACTGAAGTAGTGGCCACTGAAATGAGTCCATGACGTGAAGAAGAGCTCATCCTTCATCCATTTAGCATTTACAATACAGCTACCTCAGCAAATTTTCCTTAACCAAGAAGCCTGCTGCTTCTAATACCCCTAGTGATGGAGTGCTTTGAGTTTGGAGTGCAGGCAGTCAGAATTGGACTTCAGTTCTTTCGACTCAACCATGCTTCATCTGTAATTGGATTCATTTTAGCCCCTCGCTTGCTCGGTTGCAGCCTGGGAGGCTCTGAAGATACACTGATACACTGCATCAAGCATGTCTTGACTGCAGCTTCACATTTAAATCCGTGGTTCTGGTGTCCACTGTCTGGCAGGGGATTGCTGCAGGGGGAAGAGGTGAGCTGGCAGCTGCCCCTGCTGCAGTTGATGCTTTCACCCAGCTGTAACAGGCCTGTCCACCCAGGATCAGATCCAAGCTAACATTCCTCTTCAGCTTTCTTGTTATTATTTTGAGACAGCCCTGTTCTTACAGCTAAGCAAGCTTCTGAGGCCTCTTCAAAGATTTTTATGTTTGTTCTTTAAGTCAGGTCTGAGCTGAAATGCTTTGCTCTGGAGGGATGGATGTGAGCATATGTGAAACACAGTTGAGATTGGTGTGGAAACGTGCATTGGAGCCTGAGATTTTCTCTCTCTGCCTTAGATTCGCCTTCCAGGAAAACAGCTGTGCACCTATGCTCAGCGTCCAAAAGCTAACATTCTGCTTAAAACACGAGTTAGTATGAATAAATTGCTATAACCACATCATTCTGAAAGTGCCTTTTACTGCTGTTGCACAGGGCAGTCTCTTCCAAATCCTGCTCTCTCTTACATTTCAGAAACAGATGCAGTCCGACCCGCACAAGCTGGACTTTGGCCTGAAACCGGAATTCCTGAGCAGGCCACCAGGTCCCAGCCTTTTTGGAGCCATCCACCACCCCCATGACCTGGCCCGGCCCTCGACTCTCTTCTCCACAGCCAGTGAGTACTGAGAAGTGAAATTTCCTTGTGGCACACTCATAAAATGCTCATCCTTGCCATGTTAAAAGGAAATTTCCCATATGCTTTGGCTTATGAACTCTCTGGAAGATGTGCCAGGGGCTGTTAGTCTATTTGGTAAATATATTTTAAATTATTCTCTATGCTTTTGAAAAAGCCCAGCCTGCTGGAATGCCATATAGGTAGTAAATGGAGGAACATTTCTTCACACAGTGATGTCTAATGCATCACGGAGGTGACAGGTTGGAAATAAGGTGTATTTCACGTTTTTGGGTTTTTACCCACACTGAAACATTTCCCCCCTGCTCCTTGTATGCTAACTGGGAATTTCAGTTTGGAAAAGCAGTGATATTTATAAGATCCTGACCCAAGAGCCCTGCCCAGTGTGCAGCAATTGCTGTGCACGTGAGCTGCCATTCAAGAACCGATAGTCAGGCTCAGGGCACAGTGAATCCCTGTGGAGCTTTTGCTAGGAATTGACCCTTTCTGCTTTGTTTTGGCAGGCGGGGGTCATCCAGCTGGCACCCCTTTCGGCCCACCACCTCACCACAGCAACTTCCTCAACCCAGCTGCTCACTTAGGTACGTTCTCTTTGCAACTAACTAGCAGTGAATATAACTCAGAAGTGACACGCATTGACCGTCGAGACCATTGAAGGTTTCTGATGCGGAGACTCTTTTGACTATCCTGCCTTCTTTATCTTTACAAGTTGCATGTTTTAGCCATTACCCAAGGCTAAGTAATTTAGACCAAAGAGGTCTAAATACACATCACAGTTTTGAAATGCTTCCGAGAATATCTGGGCGTTAAGAGGAGCAGAGTGACAGGGCTGGTTTAGGTTTCACTGTAGCCATGTTTATAACCAAGTCAGAAAAAATGCCATAAGGTTAAGGCTTCAGTTCATAGAGATGTTTCTTTCCTTAACTCCTACTTAGATTGTCTGCTTTTCTGTTTAAGTGAGTGGGAAATACAGCTTTAGAATCTTGTGATCTGGCCTCAAATGTATCTGTTAGTGAAAATTAGCAAATGCACATTTAAAACCAGAACCACCCAAGTTACCAGATGTTATTATTTCCCTTCTAACTTACTGATGTAGCAGGGTGGTCTGCTGCTTATGGGAGCATCTGAGGTGAAGACTCTAAGCTGGCATTTTATTTTGCATGGGGAAGGGTTTGGGAGGGTCACAGAATTGATACAGCAGACAATTGGAGGTTTATCATTCTGCCCTTAGCTGCCTATAGAAAAACTAGGTTTGGTCTTCCTGAATACCAGTGTTGGCATTTATCAGAAGCAGTTTCATCAAAATGGTTAGACTTCCTTAAAATGAAGTGGGAAGAGAATTTGCTTCCCATGACTTACCTATGCATTAACTACTGAAAAAAAAAAGTCTTCCAATACTTTTCAGTCCAGTTTTCCATATGGTATTAGCAACAAATATCAAGAGAAATACAGAATGTTCAGGTCAGCATGACACACCAGTATAATAGGACTTTTTATTTATATCCTGCCTGTGGTTTAGGAGACGTGGCCTGAAGGTGTTAGGAGACAGAGTTGCCAGAGTTAATAATAGTCTTGCTAGCCAGGGACATTTCCTGACAAAGAGCATGGAATTGAATTGGAAGGGAATAAAAGGAAATAAAAAAGGAGATGTTTGCAGGTTTTAAATGAAATAGCTACTTATGCTAAAGCACAAGCCCTAATACTGACTCTATTTTAACATCTTGTTTTGATTTGAAGAGGAAGTTTTCCTTGTAAGATGATCCCGTGCATACTGTCTGCAAAAAAATGGGGTTTATGTCCCAATCATGGCTGCATTGTGGGAGGATGATGTTCAGCTGCTGATGGGCACAGGCAGAGCTCTCATGCTGTAATGCAGTTGGGTAACATGCTCATGCTTCATCATAAGCTGCAGCTCTTTCTTGGTTTGCAGAGCCTTTCAATCGACCCGCTTCCTTCAGCGGCCTCACTGCGGTGGGTAGTAACGCCTTCGGGGGACTGGGGAACCCCACAGTCAGTGAGTAACCTCTTTGTTTATCAATTCCTCTTTGCTGTGTAGCTCAGGATATTGAGCAATGGGGGCTGTGTTGCTTAGACCACATACCACTAAGAAATTGGAATTTGAAAAGTGACCTTTTTCTTGTAAATAACAGCAATTTTTAGTCATCAATAGATTGTTTTCTGTTAGTTTTACTTAATAGCTTGGGTTCAACGTAGTGCTAAATGTCACCATTACATCATTCAGTTAAAGAAAAGGGGAAAAAAAGAATATAGAACGTTTGAGTTGAAGGAGTTTGTATAATTTCTGATGGTTCTGTTGCATGTTCAAAGCTGTTTAATGTGTGCAGCATCCCTAGCTGTTTTTTTTTTTCCTTTCTCACCAGTAATCCAGGACATGTGCCTGGAAAAGATCACTAACCTGCATTTATTTGTCCAGGATCATCAACATTTCTCTAGATTTGGCCAGTCACAAAAGATCATCCTTTTAAAAATCACTGTGTTTCTTCATACTTCCAATTTGGCATGATTTTGGTCACGTATTATTTCACTTTGGTTCAGGATCAAATGCAACAAGTTCCATTATTTATAGTCTGTATAATGGTCATTTCCTGGTGTCGCCAAAATATTTGGAATAAGGATCATTGTCACTTTTATCTTACTGCTTCATCCCTTGTCAATTTTATCCACAGCATTTCCCCTTCCAATTAAAACAGCTGCCCATTTTTAGGAATGAGACCCTCTAATGAATCTCTGTTAATTTCCTTTCCTTTTCCAGCTCCCAATAATATGTATTCATTTTAACTCTGAGTGCTGTAAAAGTTGTTTTGGTAAGTACCTTCACTAGAGCATACCTTTTTCTTAAACCTTTTTGTTTTCCACTTCACCATTTCAGCACCCAACTCAATGTTCGGCCACAAGGATGGCCCCAGTATGCAGAGCTTTAGCAACCCTCACGAGCCCTGGAACCGACTGCACCGAACTCCTCCTTCGTTCCCGACCCCTCCGCCCTGGCTGAAGCCAGGAGAGCTGGAGCGCAGTTCATCTGCTGCAGCTCATGACAGAGATAGAGATGTAGATAAACGAGACTCATCTGTTAGTAAAGATGACAAAGAAAGGTACGAAAGAACACTTCCAAGAATTGTCTAGTTCAAAGCTTGGGGCTCTGTTCCGCTTTTAACCCTTCCCAGCCTGGCACATTGTTAAACCAGAGCTTCAGGAGAGGGACACCTGCAGACCTGACACCGTTGTTGCCTACAACATAAGGCACCACGGATGATGCAGGTTTCTAACTGAGGTGTTTCCTACTGCATCTGTTTCTCTTCTCCCTTGCACTGCACTTCGTGAGAAGGAGCTTTGCTGGAGCAGAGTTCAGGCTGTGTCAAGTGAGAATAGAATCAGACCCACACACTGTTACCTTGTGGGCCACATTGTCACAGGTTTTCTAAAGACCTAATGTGTAGATAGGTGCCTTGCAGGATGATAAAAAGGATTGTAAAGTCTATCAGATGTATTATCTGCATCTTGGAATACTTAAATAACTTCATAAATTGGACCCTGTCTGGAAAACAAATAATACTACCTCCCTCTTCAAAAATTGACTGACCCAGAGGGACCACTGTTGGAGTTGTACAATTATAACACTGTAAAATGCCCAAGCTATGTCATGTTCCAATACCACAGCAAGTTTCAGTGCATGCAGTTCACTAAATGAATCTTAATTCCCCTCCAAAAAGCCACACACACACACACATTGCTGTTAAACACCTTCAGGCACAGCTTTTATTCAGTGTTTTACATGGATTTGCACACTAACATGTCCAGGCTGGGAAGGGTTAATGGAAAGTAAAACCTGGTCATATTTTTTTGTCAGGACTGTTCCCATTCTACAGTTAACTTAGTAACAATTCCTCTTAGCATTTAAGTACCAAATTATAAGAATTTGCCATTCAGCAAGTGTCATGCCTTCCTTGAAAAATGTGGAGAGGCTGATTTCAGCTTTTTCAGTTGTGGCTTAATGGCTTTCCTGTTCAGTTTGCACATTATGTTGCTACATAATGGCTCTTTGTTTCTAATTTTTTACCATAAAAGAGTATTTAGGAGATGTGCTTTTCTGACTTCTCTGTCACTAACCCAAATATAGGCATTAGTAGCCTTTTCTAAAAGAAGTTATGCTAACACATTAGATATTCTAAAAATACATTGAAGAGCTTTTCTGTATTGATGTGAAATGTGAAGAGCAAGTCAAACTACAGATCTTTTCACCTACATTTTCCATTTGGAATATTTTCTGTTTGGTAGCATAGCTTCATTATTTTCATGTCTGGTGTTAATGCTTCAAAATAAATTGCTGTTACAAATTGGGGATTCTGTCCTGCAAAATGCTTAAGCATGTGAGTAACTTTACTGGCTTGAATGGCAAAGCATTTTAGTTACTAATGGTACGGGTAGTCTTTAGAATTATCTGATTTCAGTTGGTGTTTTGTTGTTTTCTTATCAAGTGTCCCTGCTGAAGAAAATCCCTTTCCAAAATACATTCCTTGCAAGCTGCTTTGGCATTGCCTGAACTCCATATCATAGCTCAGAACATATTTATTTTCAATAATTTGAGAGCTTACAAATGAGCATCATTCATGCTTCATACTTCTGCACAATTACGGCTACCAGTTTTAGTACAGTAACGGTTTCACTGATCCAGTGTTGCTGCGCATCCATCTGTGTGGTTCTGAAGAGTTCTACTTTGCAGCATGCTCACGTTGTTGCCTGTAGAAGATGCTGAGAATCCCTTCCTGGAGATGTGCTTCCTATGTAGATAATGCCTGAAGCAGTTTGTGAGCCTCTCATACCTGTTCTTGCACCCAGTGGCACCCAACAGGGTGTGGATGTAGCCCTGCTTTCTAGTTGAGGTCCCAATCTTTGTTACCTGTTTTTGCCAAAAAAAACCTTAATTTGCCCAAATGAGAGAACTGGGAATCACGCCCAGAGGTATGATTTCATCTCAAAATCATCCTGTCATCAAAGGTCTAACTTTTATCAGCCCCCAAACGGGCCATCTAGATTTCTTCTGTTGTCAGGTGCTTCAGAAGTGCCTCCTAGGTTGGCTCTTCCCCATCTAAGCTTGGTGTTAGAGTGGGGTGCAGTGAATCACTGGTTGGTCTTCTTGGATAAGCTGCATGGCCACTGTCCCACAGCCCCCTGCCAGCTAGATTGGGTAAAGTAAATCCCTCAAGATAGCTTAGATTATACGAAAGTACAATCTATGAACCTTCCCTTAGGTGCAGAGCAGGCTGGGCAGTTACACTGCAGTGACCCGATACAGGCTCCACCTTCTCCTGGAGCATGGTTTGCAACTGCAAAGGGTTTTTTTATTTTGCTTTAAGAACTCTCTTATTCCAGCCCAGCATTAGGGAAAAATCAGTAAAAGTAGCTGCTGTGAAAAATAGGATTTGTTCCTTCTCAGTGGTATTTTGTTCAAAAGATGTCACTGAGCAGTTCCATTCTAATAATGACATTTAAGTGTATGTAATCCCAGAGCATTAAAAAATCCCACCCAAGAATCTATTGATCTTTTTATCAACATAAATGAAGCAAAGTACTCGTCATAAGATACTCAGCATGTTTCAGCGTAGCACGCACAGGCTCAAAACATACCTCTCAATAAAAAGTTCATTTGAGAACATGATCTTAAGTTTCTCCTTTTTGGAGGCAGAGGCTTAGAGCTGTTCCTGTATTATTGACCTAAGGAGCCCTTGACGAATCTGAGGATAAAAAATTATTCCCTCTCTGACCACTGAACTACATGTAGTTCACTTAAGAGAGCTACATAATCAATAGCCTCTTGAGCTAATACCATCACTGTAATTGAATAGGATGACACTGGCAAAGGAATATGTTCTTCTGGTTGCACATGTATTTTTCTTTAGTTACAGAAAATGCCTGTTATTGTCTCTAAATTTTATACATAATTTAAAATATGTTAGTTACATAGAAAAGAGATTAAATAGCAGTTAAAGGACTCAATGAGCTCTCCAAGTGAAATAAAGCAATTGAGGGTGTCCTCTGAACTAGTCCCATGGGCACAATGAATAAAAGACCAGGTATTGCAGGGTCCAGCCTCTGCTTTCCCAGCAGAGTCAAAGAATCAGGTCTTCACTTTGAGAAGCTTTCATTGGAGTGCCTTGACTTGGTCTCACTGTGTCCAGATCTGGAAGCTGTTAAGTCAAATGAAAATCAAAAGGAGGGAAATGAGAGCCAGGACACAATTTCCAGGCTGTTCAGGGCACAGTCAGAGCAGAACCTGGTACCAAGGAGTTAGTTGGTGCTCAGTGCAGTCTGGGCAGTTCTGGTACCAGAAAACATTCGTAAGATGGAGCATTTAACGGGCTCATTCTGGGCTCTCAGAGGTCTCTCAGACATGGCCCATAAAATGACAGTTTCAACAGGTCAGTTCTAGACATAGTAAAAGATGCATCTGGTAAGATTATAATAATGAGAGTTCCCTTTTCAAAGACTTTCTTTTCTGCAGTTGCTGCAGTTTCAGTGTCCAAAAGTACCTCCGGGTAGAAATCTTACACAGGTCAGTTCAGCAAAGCAGAAATTGTGCAGGTGAAGCAGCAAGTGTCCACTCCAGAGTCACCCTCTGAGATGCCCTTCAGCCAGCCAGTATTGCTCATCTTGCCCAGAGTGAGTTCCAACCCGCTGTCCTCGTCCAAGTGTGTTCAGGTTACACGTTGCTGAAGAGACTGCAGCACCCAAAGAGAAACCATGTAAACTGGAGCTTGTGGGGACTTCAGGGGGACCTCGCTTGCTTATCCCTCACTTTCGACTTTAACAGCACGTTGTTCGACACCTGACATGGAACAGGTTTTCCATGCTCAGCCAGCAGCATGTGTCCAGCACTGGATATCTGCAGCTGTCTTTTATGGAGAGACTCTAGCTCAGAGATCAATTGAAATGAGCAAGAGGTGAAAATCTCTGGAACTGAGGGATGAGATTTACCTAATGAATTTGATTCATGGTAATCTGAAGAGCAGCTGACTCCAGAGAGATGATGTTTCCAGAGCAAGCCTGAATGATGGGCATGTAGGGTAGACGGATCTCAGCTGAGGAAGCCAACACATAAGCTATGCACGATGGCCACCTCTATTAAAACACTTGCACTAAGGGAGAAGTGCCTGCCTGTTCAGAGAGGTGGATTGCCAGCATCAGTACTGGTGTCTTGAGAGATTTCTTGTTTCAGTCTTAAGAAGTAAATTGAACTGTAAGAAGTGCATTGAAAAGCTTGAAGATTGAAGAGAACAGAGAAAAGAAATTAATAACGTACATAGGTCTAAAAATGTTTTCGAGTCAGTTGAACTATTTTCCCAAAAGTATTCTTAAAAGAAGAAGCAGGTAAAATACTATTAACCATGAAATTTGGATTTAATTACCTCACTTTTTTGGATAAAATTAGTATGGTTTTATTTTTCTCTCTCTTCTTTGCAAACAGCTAAGGCTGTTGTCTTAGAAACACGTACTAGAGGTAGATTCCCTTGGTAGCCTTCTATGGACTTCAGTGTTTGAAATCTCAGTCAGCTCATTCACAAAGCAGCTTTGGGGATCTTCTTCTTCTGGGCCAAGATAATAGAATAGGCCTAGGTTAGAGATGGGATGATCTTCTGGTGTTCGGGTGTGCAAAAGGAACAGTGCATTTAATGGTGCATGCTATGAGCTTTCTGCAAAGCAACAAGTATTAATCAGACACCAGAGATGCTTTGTTTTATTTGCAGGGTCTCATGCCTTCATTTTTACACTTCTCTTTCTTCCAGGGAGAGCATTGAGAAAAGACACTCCAGCCATCCTTCGCCAGCACCTATCCATCCAGTAAACTCCCTCGGACATAATCGCAGCTCGAATGAGCAGATCAGGAGCCATCTGAATCCCGAGGTTCGAGAGAAAGAGAAACCCAAAGAACGAGAGAGGGATCACTCCGAATCTCGGAAGGAAATTAATGTTGAAGAGCACAAGGTGAAGGACAACTATATTTCGGAGAAGGAAGGCCTGAGCCATGAAAGTCGAGTGGTGGAAGAGTCTAAGCAAATGCCCAGGGTTCCTTCACCCTATGCTAGGCCCCCCGTTGTGGAGAGCACCAGGCCTAACAGTACTTCAAACCGTGAGGCTGAGAGGAAGAGTGAGCCAGCGTACGATAATCCGAAGAAAAGCAACGAAGTCAAAGTGAAGGAGGAGAGAAAGGAAGACCACGATGTTCAACCTGAGGGACCTCAGACTCACAGATCATCTGATCAGCCACCACCTATATCCACATCCAATGTCCATCCAAGTCCTTTAGTGTCTATGCCCATGACTGTAGGCGTAACTGGTATACATCACATGAACAGCATCAGCGGCCTCGATAGGACTCGCATGATGACCCCTTTTATGGGAATTAGCCCGATTCCTGGTGGAGAACGTTTCCCGTATCCTTCTTTCCACTGGGATCCAATGAGAGATCCCTTAAGAGATCCATACAGAGAGCTAGATATTCATCGGAGAGACCCCCTGGGCAGAGACTTTTTGCTAAGAAATGACCCCCTTCATCGTCTTTCAACGCCAAGATTATATGAAGCAGACAGGTCATTCAGGGATCGGGAACCTCATGACTACAATCACCACCACCATCACCACCACCCTCTCTCTGTTGACCCTCGACGTGAGCATGAAAGGGGCAACCACCTGGATGAGAGGGAGCGGTTGCACATGCTCAGAGAGGACTATGAACATGCACGCCTGCACTCAGTTCACCCCGCCGCTTTGGATGGGCACCTGCCTCACCCAAGCCTGATCACGCCAGGACTGCCTAGCATGCACTACCCCAGAGTCAGTCCCCCAACGGGACACCAAAATGGCATCCTCAACAAAACTCCCCCCACAGCAGCTCTCAGTGCCCCTCCACCTCTTATTTCTACTCTGGGACCTCGGCCCGGGTCTCCCAGAAGGACTACTCCTCTGTCAACAGAGATGAGAGAGAGGCCTCCTTCTCACACCCTCAAGGACATTGAAGCTCGATAAGGAGAGTGAGACTAAATAAAAACCAGAGAAAGAAGGACAGAACGTTGTAAATGAACATAATATAAAGACCTTCTTACTAGTCATTGATACAGACTGGGGATGTGACCCACTGTACAATATGTATAGACCTGAGTGCAAAGATTTTGAAATGGTTTTTTTGTATATTATATGTTGAGATTTTTCCAGATCTTTTAGCCAAGTCCATGTTCCTCGTGTCTCCTCCTCTATTTTATTTCTAGTTTAAAAATTTCAAAATTTGAACTGAAGAACAAGACATTAATCTGAATGATTTGACTAGCAACAAGCCACCACCAGTGTCAACCATACAAAGCTCTTTCAGACCAGAAGTGAAGACAATTGTAGATATTTATGTAAAAAGATTGCTTCATGGGTTAATGGTTCATATATGCAAAAAGGGTAAGATGAAAGCTTTACTTTGTACAAATGTAAATAGATAAAATTAAGTAACATAATACATTAATACTTCTTAAACTGTGCTATTTGCAAACTTAATATTGATCAACACAGTCTGCTTATGCTGTGTTACATATATTGTTATAGACAGCTAAACCCCTTCAACTATGCAATGAATTTTAAGGCTTTTCACAAAAGCCTTTATAACTCAAAGGAGCCTTTTCAACACACAACATAATTAAAGTCATATTTTCCCTGAACAAGCTCATCTATAATAGAAACCTCTTTCTCTTGCTTGTTTTGATGAAGAAACAGCCCATTAGAAGTGTCATTTTCTGTCTGAACCCCTGCACCAAGAGGCTGTTGTTACTGTAGCTCATGTACTCCGTAGAACCCGTCAGGGTTAGCAGTGTGTAACCTCTGGTACTGTAGTTGTACAGATTGGGTTTCAGTCACATTAATCTGGGTTAAACAGAGTAATAATCAAATGCTGAATATTTTCCAGAACTTTGTCACTTCACATGTCAAATTTATTTTGGAAGAACATCTGCTTATAGCCATTCATGTCTGGGTTTATTGCCAGTGTGGCGTTTTTATCTGTACACACACTGGTTTGGGTTTTTTTAAATGATTTTTAGCTACATTGAAACAAATCCTACAAGAAAGGTAATACTTTTCTAAATGATGGATATGTTTTCACTGTGGATCAGTAGTTGAATTAATGAACTCTGATGCAGATTTCATAATGCAATTTCTTGTATTTCAGTTGGTAATAAAAATCTGTGCATAGCTAACAGGCCAGCCTTGTTGTTCCCTAACCACAGAAGACATGAAATAACCTGCAGAACATAGTCCTTTGGAAAGATATGCATCAATCTTCTGAAATCTGTCTTTTCATAACACACTTTTTTATACCGCGTTCAGTTTCTTGTCTAAATATTTGGAGAGAATATGACTTTATCAGAGAGAATTCACTATCTTGTCTACTGGACTGTAAAATATATGTATGAAATAAAATTAGTTCCATTGGTCTTCTAGTGTATTAAAGTGCTATCTGAAGTTGTTACCCTGTTTTGGCAAAAAAAAAAAAAGGAAAAAGAAAAAAAAAGAAAAAAGTTAACTACAGACAGTTGTTTCTAATGCTCAGAGATCTATTTTAGTAGTCAACTGAAGGTTTAGTTGTGAGCTTCAGATTTTGTGAACTCCAGATGTTGTGCAGTGGTTCTTTTCTTTCTTTTCTTTTTTTTTTTTTTGGTTTTTCTTTTTTGTTTGTTTGGTTTTTTAAAGAACAAAAGGAAAATTACAAAAAAAAACCCAACCCTGAAGAATATGTACACTGGAACGGTAGTGGTAGCTTTCAGTATTGTAAAGAGATTGTTATATACGAACCTTTTTGCTGTTTATCCTGTATGTAATAAAGTCCTTTCTAGATCCTATGTGAAAAGCAAAGTGAAGCGGCTCTCAATCTTCAGCATGTTTCCTCATCAGCGAAGACTTGTGTAATGTAAATTGTGCCATGTTATTAAAAAATGTGAACTAAACTGCTAGGTGCTTCTTTGTGTGGAGTACCCCATCAGTGCTATGGGGAAGAAAGACCTTTTCCCAGAGTGGGGTTTTGTTCAGAGCTAAAAATGTAAAGGAAAAGGCAAGCTTTTCTAAGGCATCTTACTAAAATTATTCTGGTAATGAGGAAAAAAGGAACAAAAAGGAGATCAGATCCTTGGCTCACCCAGAGTCTTTAAAATATAGTAACACCCTTCTTATGTTAGCTTTAAGTGACCACTTGGTCTTTCAGGAGAGTCCCATACTTAAGCACGTGGCTCTGTGCAAGCCCTTTTGTGGATCTGTGCAGTTCCACACAAGCCAATGGCTTTTTACCAGTGTTCATCAGCTAATGATACAACTGTTGGTTACCAAGAACAATTTATGCAGAAATATGTCCAGTTTCCTGCACTTAGTTTTTCATAGCCCAGCTTTTGTTGTGTCCTGGTTTTTTTGGGGGAAAAAAAGCTCCTCATTATACATGATTTCCAGGACATTTCTTTTAGTTCAGGTTTTTACAAGCTTGTTGAAACACTTCAGACCTTTATCCAGAGTTGCTTTGGCAGAGGTAACCTGTGACACTGCAATTTGCTTCCTTGAGCAAGGCTTAGGCAATCTTTCTTCTCCCTCAGTAACAGCCAGTTGTTTTGGTAAGCAATTAAATGTATGCAGCTGTCTATTCAAGTCTGGGTTTGTTTCTCTCTTCAGCCCTGAAGCACTTCTGGCTGTACTCTACTCTTTCTTTCATGTAAATCTGAGGAAAGCAAAATTTCCCTGAATTTCAACCATGTAACTAAAAGTATAGCCTTATCTGTTTTATAAAATCCAGTTTTGTGTAACCTGTGCAGAATCTACAACAGGAGGATAATGTGCAAAAAGAGCTTTTTTCTTTTTTTTTTTTTTCTGTGAGGAAACCTGTATCTTCGTCTTCTGGATGTACACCATTGAAAACCTTCCAAATTTGTGAAGGAAACCAGTCATAGGTGGCTGTTGAAGGATGAAACTGTTGGAACAAGCCTGCACAGATACAATGTGAGAGCCCCCACGAGAGCAGCTCTAATGAGAGCATCATCTTCCAGGCTCATCTCTGAGCATGGTAATAGGAGTCCTAACAGCCTGGCAGTGTCTTCAGGGGAAGAAATGTGGCCTCTGATTGTACAGACCATGATCCTTGTCCTCCAATGCTGAGGATACTCCTGCTCATGGGTCTTAATTCCCAATCAAACCAATGAACCCTCACTCCCAGAGTCCCAGAGAGCATTGAGGCATTTCACCCCTCTTTGAATTCAATACAATTTAAGTGGCTATATGCCTTTGAAGATTCTGGTGTCAGGTTTTCTTACACGAGTGGTGATGCTTAGAGGGATATGCCTCGAAGGTACAGCAAGGGATGAAACAGGATTTTTAATGCTTTAAAACTTTTTCAGATGCATCTATTGCTCTCCAGAAGTTTGACACAGGGGTGTTAGCTTGCAAGTATAGACAATTTAATCTGTTCTGCAGGGTTTTCCATTCAAGACATTTGTCTTAAATTATTTTTAAATCCCCCTAGTATTAAAGGAAGTTTGTTTAAAGGCGATGCCAAATACCATCTGTAGGAATGAAACGAGTCAGATGGATATTATTCTGTAGGGTGTGAGAGATTTGGATCATAGAAAACCCACAGCTACTGTGCTTACAGCACCTAGGACCTTTGGTTTATGCTTTCAAGTTCCCACCTTCTCACACACCACCTAGTATCCTACTTAGCAGCTTCCTATAAGCAGTTGAGATGCCAACTAAAGCAGCAGAGAGGAAGTGATTCTTCGAAAGCAGTCACATTTGTTCCCTGATGGCCATGCTTTGCCCCTTCTTTTTTAACTTTCTATATGGTTTTCTTTGTTTCTTCTTACTAAATACTTAGCTCTAACCTGGTTTTCTGCTATTTATACTTCACTGATAACTCTCTTACCTTTTTGCTAGTGGTTATGTTCTTTTTCATGGCTTATGATAGCTAAATCTCTTATAGGCAACAATAAACACTGCAGACAAATCTTTTCTGATAGCACAGACACTGTATGTTTTTGTTCCTTTTTACCTTTGCTTGTATGAAAGCTCATGAAAATTCATAGTTATTGCTGGACTGGAAAACAGGCAAATGGAGGTTGGGGAGATTTTACTAGAAAGTATTTTCATTTGCTGTGGCTGTGCCTTGTTAAGTACATATTTAGCATGAATCTTGATAATTTGATCTCTGCTTCACATGTGCAGGTGACCTCTGCTGAAAGCCACCTGGGGCACTGGAACAAGGTAACAGATCATGGGTTATATTCCATTTACAGAGGAGCTACTTGGCTTACTGCTTTTGTTTCTGGCAAGAAAGAAGAGCGAGCTGTGGTATCCATAGCTTCAGAAGGTGACTTGGAGCAGGATTCCAACCTAATTGCCTTTTGAAGGTGATTTTTGTGGCCATGGACAAGGTGGCAGTTCCCCGCTGGCAACAACCCCAAGTGCTTACCATAGAGCTGGCAGTTTCCAGCATGATCCCTTCCTGCCAGCTGTGTAGCTGGGAATACACACACCTTTATTTTTCCACAGATATCTTGCAACTAAAATTTTAGCACAAAGGTGTTTCCTGGCAATAGTGAATATCCCCCTCCTCATTCATGCACTGCTTGCACATAGAAACACGTGTATTGATACACCTCAAAATGCACACCCAATGTCAGGGGCAGTATCACAGGGGTGAAGCTCTGTACAGCAAGGAGCAGTGTTTGAAATCATGATGGTACTTTGCAATCTCACATGTCCCTTTTGGTGCTTTCTGCTAGGCCTTTCCTGTAGACTGCAGTCATTGCACTTGCTGTTTGCTCTGCTGGTCTGGTAATACAGGCTTCACTGTAGCATTATCCCCATTTTATAAATGGGAAAAGCCCAACTGAGAACAAAACTCAGAGTCACCAGTGTAACAGCCTGAGTCATCCCAGGAGTCACCCAAGAGAATGAGGTTACTGCCTTAGTCACCAGAACAAAAACCCTGAATCAGGTAAACTGCAGAGTCAGTGGTGGTAAGAGATGAGGAATGTCTGGGTTGCTGTTTTGAGAAAGCTTTTTTAACTCTAACCCATATTAACAACTTCCTGGGGTCCTAGATTTGCTAAAATTGGTAATTCAAATACCTTAAGTACTGACCCAAGCTGATACGGTCTGGTCATTCTGGTTATTGAGGGCAGATATGCTGTAATTCTAGTGTGGCTTGTTTAATCATTACTGTATCTCAGTATTGAAACTCGCTCACAGTGTAGCATTTTTCTTGGTTGTATTTGTGATACATTACTGAAAAAGTTGCATTTAGTGCTAGGAACTTAACCATCCATCCACAATACAATCATCTTTGTTTCAAGACAAGAAAGTGAGAACTTAATTAAATCATTAAATAGACACTTTACCTATCAAATATAAAATATTACTGTATGTCGATGAAATGCACCTCCTAGTTTGCATCTTCAAAACCCTTAACTGGTTTCTGTTGAATCAGTGGTTCATTTGGGGAGAGGGTGTAAATTATTTCTTCTTTTCTTTTAAAGACAACTTAAAATGCAAGTATAAACTTCCTGGGATTTTCAGTGGCCCGCATTTTTGAAGGCAAACATGCATTTGGGGCAAACATGATGCATTTGGAGATCATTTGTTAAAAAACAAACCAAATTCTAAACCAATCACCTCTACTTGCCCTCCAAAAGGCAACTTTCGCCCCAGTTAATGCCGGAGTGGTCAAGAAGAGCTGGATTTATTTTAGCCTGCTAGAAAAGGCTGTCGTTCTTCAGAGATACCACAAGAGGGTAGTTAAAGAGAGACTGAAATGCGTGTAGGCTGTCGGGATGGCAATGCTGTTTTGTGCAAGGTGAATATAGCTGTAAATTATTTTTATCTGTGAGGAGCTCTCCTGTTCCTCTGCATAAATGACAGAAATCTCAATGGTGCTGTGGTACGCAGCGATCAGGTTTGTCTAAGGAGTGACCTTGCTTTATCACATTTAATAAGAGGGACTAGAAGTGGTCCATACCCAGAGCATTCAGCTAGATAAAGGCAATCATCTTGTGGAGAGTTAGGCTTAAATTGCATGGTGCTACAGTGTAGCAACAAAGCACATTGCTTATGTTAAGGGAATAAAAGATGCAGCTCTATAGCAAAATAGTACGTATGATATGAGTTAGTGTTTGTCAGCTCGGCAAAGCCTCAGCCTTTAGTGAGGATATTACTCTGTTTTTTCCATTACCTGGCTTTTGAAAAGATCAGGCAATGACTGAGCAAGCAGATTGCTTCATTTGAGGATGGGGAAAAAATTAATGCCAAATTTTCTAAGGACATAAATTAAAATGGTTTATGTACAATCATCAGAGCTGTCTGCTTCATGCCAGGAGAAAACTCGGCCTGTTTTAGCTTTTCTACCCTAATCAGCTCTGCCACATCAGCAGAGAGCTAACACTGCCCTGCTGCTATGAAAGCTCCTGCCTCGAGGGACATTCCCTTGAGCAGGGCCTGAGGAGCAGGCAGCAGAGCGTGGTCCCACATGGCTCTGCTGTTCTTTGTCCTGGCCGGACTCCGACCAGGACTCAATTCCCTCAGGAAGGGTGTCAGCCCTGCAGCACCCTGCTCCCATGGCCCCTGTGGTCTGAGCCCCTGGGCTGGCTGGTCTGACTGGGGAAAACTGCTTTGAGCAGGGCGGTCTTACCTCATCACAGCCGAAACCCGGGTGCTGCTCTGCTCTCCTGGGACTCACAGAAGCGTTCTTCATGAAGCCGAGCAGTGAGGTGGAACACGGTGTTGAGGCGATGGTGGCTTGTACCCGCACGCTCAGAGAAGGACAGGGGCACCCCGGCCAACTGTGCCACCCCACGCCAGGCTCTCTTCAGCAGCACCAGGGCTGGGGGGCTGCAAAGACAGAGCCTTGCAGGACCAATGACCCTGAGGAGCATGTATCATCCACCTTGCAGGATTGTGCTTTGCTGTCAGTGGAGTCATGCTATGATAGTCATTACGGTTTTGAATGACTCATTTTCCACTTCGCTGTATTATTGTGACTTACAGAGCATCTGGAGCTTTGCAGCAGTAAATACATCACTGAGTATTACAGCAATATACCAGTCTGTTGTTTTGAAAGATCTATTTAGCAAAATACAATTGGGGCGGGCAGGTGTGTCTGTGCCTGGCCCAGCTCGTTGCTCCTCAGGCAATACCACAACACAGTGAGCACACTGCCATGGGGCAGAAACGCGTCCAGCTCGTGACATGCTTGCAGAAACGGATTGATCGTCTTCAGTACGAGTTCGTGTTGCCTGAAGTTGGTTTATTTTTACGAGAAAATGAGAGATTCTTGTCAGCTGCACACAAGAGCCCCTGTGTTTGTGCTGAAGCGGCCATGCCCATGGGGCTCCGATGTCGCAGGGAATTACACGGGTTTGCTCTGACCAGTCAGTCCCGAGTGGAAGAACCCCTCTAGACTTCTTTTATTACTATTTTACTATATTTTTCCTCAGTTTGAGGCGTTTGGTTCCTGCAGGCACGGTCTGGCTGCGAGCTGCAGAGGGCAGTGTGGGAGAGAGAAACCACAGCCAACCCGGCGGCGCGGCCGCCGTGCGCGGGCACTAGAGGGAGTCGCTGCCTCAGCCTGGCTGGCTCCGATGGAGCCCTAAACGTGCACTTTTGGGGGCTTTTTGTCTGTTTGAGGTGGGGTTTTAACCCTCGAGCAGACTCTGCCTGCCGGGAGCTTTTGTGCCGGGCCGCTTCTGGGTTTAGACCTGCAAGGTGTTAGGATAAGAGGAATCTAGGTTGGGAGTTACTTTGGTAAAGGCATCTTGAGGAACACAGCGAGTTGAGGAATGCAGCGAGTTGAAGTAAGGGCTGGGGGGGGGGAAAAATACACCAGCTGGAAGTTCTCATGTCGCCTGCGGTGATGGAAAAATGAAGTAGGAAAAGGAGCAGGTACGAGAGACTGGGCTCTTGCAGTGTATTAATTTCTTTGTCATCAAGAGGCAGTAAATGCCTTTATATTCCTGGCAGCACCTGTGAGCGCAGCCCCTCATGTGCAGGGCCTGGTGCCCTCAGCACTGGAAGGCCAAAGAAACAATATTTGGGTGTTTTTTTCCTCACTAAAGTTGAGTTTCATTCCACAAGTGTAAGTGGGAAAAGTTGTTTTCACATACCATCCAGCTGAAGCAGCATGTGGGGATAGCCATACGGCAGGACAACAGTGCCAGACAGCTTGTCTGCAGCAGTCACTCCACTTCTCTACCAGTGTGGGCTGTATCCTCCACCCTGCGTGTAAGAAGCAGGAGCTCCAGAAGGATTTTTGAACTGGAAATTCTGTGTTTCGCAGTACTTTATACATTTAGTGTGATAGCAGGACTCGTGAGCTCTGGTAGCGTGGGGAGACAGCCAGACTATGTAGAATTAGAGGCAAAATTTGTGCTCGCTCCAGTTGTGTGGAGGTAAATCAAGCGTGTGTTTCCCTGTAGGCTGTTTCTTCAGATGGTTGCATGTTTTAAAATTATGTTTCAGAGCATTGGAGTAGAGGGGACCTATAGGAAATCTGGAGAGGAACTTGTAGGGACAGGACAAGGGGAATGGCTTTAACCTGCCAGAGGGGAGATTGAGATGAGCTCTGAGGCACAAGCTCTTCCCTGTGAGGGTGCTGAGGTGCTGGCACAGGGTGCCCAGAGAAGCTGTGGCTGCCCCATCCCTGGCAGTGTTCAAGGCCAGGTTGGACACAGGGGCTTGGCGCAACCTGCTCTAGTGGAAGGTGTCCCTGCCCGTGGCAGGGGGTTGGAACTGGATGGGCTTTAAGTTCCCTTCCAACCCAAACCAGTCTGGGATTCTATGATTCTAGCCTGCCGGGGAGTCTTAAGAAAGTCATACTGAGAGTATGTGCCTTTATTTCTTTGCAGTGTGATTCTACCCCTGCCTTTTCATCCTGTAAAGAGCTTTTAGGTCTATTATTAGAAATTCTATACGAGAGGTTTCATCATGGTATTTCTTCTTGGGTCCATCTCTGCCATCCCCCCTTCATCCCCCTCCCCAGTTTTATTTTCTAATACCCATCAGGAATGCAGCAAGTCTGTTCTGGCAGATTATTTAGTTTTATCTTTAGGTTGGCTTGAATTTGGAGGGATTACAGTCAAAGCGGGCATTGGATTTTAAGAATTGTTCTGTAATGACTGCAGTAGCTTTCTATCACTGCTAATTCTAAACTCCATGAACTTTTCCCCTATCTCTGCAGATTTGATTTAGTAAACTTGGCTCTGACTGGCACCAAGACTACTACTTGGTGAAGCAGAAAACAGTCTATTTCCAGTAAATCTAGTATAGAGTAGTTGGATCTCTGTGTAGTTGATCGTTTACCTGAGTTTCCATGAACTGGCATCTAGATTACCGTGGGATCAAAGTGGACCTTATTTGTGTGCATGTGCCTTTGACAACTTCAGTTCTGCCCACGTGTGCAGGACTGAATTTGCCTGACTGGAGGGCTAAATCATGGAAGTCCTTGACTAACACTTCCAAAATACTGTGCGTACGGATGTGTGCAGCATTTTGGGGTGTGAGCTAAGCACTTTGCTAAACCAGGGAATCCAACTGAAAAATAGGAAGAGCTCTGCAACACTACACTTAGTGATTCATGCTTTTGAATTTCATTTTAAACATATCCCATGAGTGAAACTGCAGTGAAAGACTCTCATATTGCACACTTAACTCATCAAGACAGGAAAAAGATTCTTGCAAATACATGTATTGGGGGGACAAAAGACAAAATGTGATGGTTAGGTGTAAAATCGTAGGATTGTCTTATACCTAGAATACTACATTTGAGTTTTGGCTTTTATAAAAGAAGTTTGGTTTGCTGTTACCTTTTTTCCTGTCTTCAGGAAGTTCTGACGGATGGCTTATGTATTGGCAAATATGGAGTTAGTAGCCTGTAAAAATATCTGATGATTGTAAAAACACTAGGAGAGGATCTTTTATGAGAATATTTATGCTTTTGAGGAAGGGACAGAAGATTGTATAATGAGGAGTTCAACAGGAGGCCTAAAAGCAAATGAAATGGGAATGATTTGTACATAATAGAACACTCAGTTCCAAGATAAAATGGTTTTGATGTGAAATTCTAAACCTGCAAGTGATGCAAAGACAGAGGCTGATGATACTTGTGAATCTTTCCTTCCTGCAGGTAGCTGAAGACCTGTTGAAGGTATTAATAAACTCCTTCGCTGCTGAGCATCAGAGAAATCCCAGGAGTCCCTGAATTTGCCACAGGTATGAAAAAATTCATGAGGATTATTATTGGAAAAGTTATGGCAAAATTACGTATTTTGATTCTCTCAGTAAAGCTGTTGCATGAGGAATACAAGGGGAACAAGCTGGCTGGCAATGGCACCAGTTTGGAATGGTGGAGCTCTGTATTGTCTTTCTAGCTCAGTAGGAGACTCACAGGTTTACACAGTTTACCCAGCATCAAAATGAACCTGATTTTCAAACCTCTCCATATACAATGTACATTGTATTGTATCTGCATCCTCTAGATCTATGAAAACAATGAGCAAGAAAAGTCACTCTTCTGGGTGGAGAACGAAATTCTCCAGATAATTTTAAAAGACAAAACAGGAAATGTCATGTTGAAATGTTCTACCCAAAATGAAGTAATGGTTTCTAAAGCCCCAGCACAGCCACAGTCTGTGGTTGTTTGCCAGCAGAGCAGACAGAAAGCTGGGACCATACTGGCTTCAGGAAGCAGAGTTCTGCTCTCCCTGAATTGCTGTGCATATTCCAGAGCAAGCCAAGCTTCTCAGGGCTGCTAATTCAAGAACTGGGACTTTTGCAGTAACCAGGCTTTCAGGTTCCCCATATTACTGGTGCATATGAGTCCAGAGGAACCCAAAGTAGTTTCTAAAGATCTTTTCCTATGAAATCTGACCAAAGACTCCTCATATTTTCCCTGTGGGGTGCACAGACCACAAATTTCAAAGCTCTGTCAACTTCAGTAGGCACAAGTTTCCTGAGGCTGCTGAGCCTGCAGCAGCTAAACCAAAAGCCCCTTTCAGGTAATTTAAGTGTCTGTTTTGCCTGTGGTGTTGTGAAATCCCTTCAGCCTCCTAGGAGAGTATACGGGGAAACTTGCTTCTGTTGTTGGAAGCTAGGACATCTCCAGGATGCATTTTTGATTTGATTTATTGCCTTTTTCCAGTGTTTTCCTGGAAAATTTTCAGCAGTTCTAGTTCTGCCTTGTGTGGTTAGGTGGCAAGCATCTCAGGGCACAGCCTGGCACGCTCTGTGTGCATATGGTGCTGGGCTCTGTTTGCAGCTGAGTCGTAACTCATAAAGGCCACCATAAAGCTCCAGATACTCAGTGAGCCTTGTATGCTTGGCTAAGGCATGTCTTCCACTATTGTCACATCATGATATCTAGATGATAGAGCTTTGACATTTTGCATAAGACCTCACACAACTGCAGAAATAAGATCTGAAGGGGAACTTCTGCACCTGGAGGGTGCTTCACCTTCAAGCAGCTCCTGCATGTCATGCCATGATGATTTCAGCTGCTCTCTGTGGAGCTATTTCCTTGTTTATATTTGCTTAATCTTGGATCTGAGTCCCCTGTGCTGGGCTCTGTGTAATGCAGGAAAAGACGGCTCACTAACCAGGTATGAAACAACCAGGACTGTGCAAAGACAAGGATACAGTTTTGCCTGAACAGGATGGGCTTGAGTGCTAGAGCTTTTTCAGTGGTTAAGTGTTGCCCAACTTTTTCAGGCAGTAAAGCAGCACTTTAAGGTAGAATTTGATGGCTGCTCAAACCAATTATTTGCCTACCTTTCAGGTGAGCTTCTCCTACAGGTGGAGGTGATAATATAGGAGAAAGTATGCTGGTGTTTGCTCATAAGCTACAGCTATGCTTGGAGGAAGAGGAGGGCTGAGAGGGTTGTTTTGTTCCTTCTCTTTCTTCAGTTATCCTAAATGAGGTCAGGTTATAGGTGAATAAACTTAGCATCTCTTTGAACCATAGAGAATAGCTGAAGTCTTACAGTTAGACAGAGCTCTATGCATCTTGTGGAGAGTGGTTTTATTCCTAGGAGTCTTGGTAAGTCTCCTGTGGTTTTGTTGATATCTTGTAGTATCTGTTGGGCTGATTGTCTAATGCTAAAATGCCTTCTGGTTGCTTAGTTCCTCTGTATCTCAAAGACTTGAATGGTTTTTGTTTGGTTGAGATTTTTTGGTTTGGTTTGTGGTTCTTGTCATGTTTATAAGAAGAATTTTATAAATGAGGAACCCAGTCAAAGAAAAACAAAGTTCAAGACTGCATGGGGCTGGTGAAGGAGGATGGGTTGAGACCTCAGCTGTGGTTTCACAAGTTCATCCTTAGCAGCAGCTTGGTAGGCATCACTAGAGAATAAATAGCCAGATGAACCGTGAGTTAAGAAGGAGAGGAGAGATGTAGAATAACATGTAAAGCTGGTCACTTCAAACCATGAATGGCTTTTGGTTTTGAGGAACTCATTGTAATGCTGCTAGTGCTCAGGTTGCCCTTGGCATGAACAAAAGACTTCTTTCTTCTGGATTGCAACGTAGCATTTTTTGCCTGCCCTAAATTCACTTAATTTTAACTTAATCACTCTGTATTTTTAATGTTTCTCTGAGACTTACGTATTGCTGCCTCAGCAATAATAGTGAGAAGTTGAAAGAAGTTAATCGTGCTGTGTAGCTCAATGCCTTATGGTTTATTATTAAGAATAAAGACAAGCACTCCACTATTTTATCTCTGATGTGCAGTTAACTTAATTCCTAATCCTCTAAAGAGATGGTGTTCTTCCAAATGGTTTGGTTTCTGCCTTGCTTTCAAGCTGCACACAGAACTTAAAAGCTGAAATGCTCAGTGCTGAGAAAATGTTAATAAATGTGGAAGTCAGTCTTCATTAGTTTCTCCTGAACATGCAGGGAGAGAAGTTTTTATTTTACTGGAGTGCCTAGTTGAAATTAATGCTTAGCAGCCTGTTTTCCTGTTCCTATTGTGCATGTAATGGCCACTGACTCATGGTGCAGTGCAAACAGATACCCACGGACTCGATGTTAGCTTAGTTCTGTGCTTTAAGTGTTGGTGAATGCCTAAAATACCTGTTCCTCCTGGGCTGCAGTTCTTTTCTTAGCCTGGCTGCCGCCTCCTCCCCGTTTTCAGAGTTCTTTGCTAGGTCTGAGTAGTTACTGAGGACATGTGGGATGTGGTACAAGTTAATAAGCTCCTGCAAGTAGCTACATCCTTGCAGTGATGGTTTTCTTATTTTTCAATATGTAATTCACTGACGATACAGTGCAGTGTCTTTAGCAAACAGTTTAATAAGCTTCCTCTGCAGAATTTTGGCATTGTTGTGTTTTCACTAGTGGAAAAGCATGCACTTTCATCCCTATTTGCTCTTTGTCTGTGATACAAGCTCCAAAAGTACCAAGGCAACATCTGTGCTCAGGTGAAGTTTTCAAACTGCACATAGTCCCCAAAATCTCACTGCTTTAGAGTACTGTTTTCATTGCACCTCTCTTGGGTATGTTTAGTTTTAGCCTCTCTCAATTTTCCTGTTTCCCTAGTACACCCCACAGTCACCTTACTCAGCTAATGGGATTAACACCACGCTTACTGTACTTACTGTATTGATTTGGTTATACTAATCTTTCCCTTTGAAATGTAATGTTGTATTTTCTGTGGCCTCGAACCAGCCTTACTAAATGCCCCTTCTGCTTTTGGACTTCATGTAAAATAACAACACTGATGAAAAGCCCTGAAGCTGATCGTGCTCTGTGCCCACAGTGCCTTGCTGACTTCAGAAGCACTGAACTCTAAAGGGGAAGGTATTGGATAATGTTCCCACATCTCTTAATAGCAGCTTGTTGCTGATATAAATGACCTCCTAAAATCTGAGGCTTGTGGTTTTTGCAAGTGGTTAGTCACTTGGGTGCTTACCTTTGAGAGAGGTTAAATACCTCAAATATTTGCTTGCCTGTGCTTACTCTTCAATTTTCAAACTTCTGGCAAGAGCTCTACATCCACATTCCCTGGTGACCTGTGGAAATCTCTGCCAAAGTGTCTGAAGCGTATAAATCTTAAGCTTTCCTAGAGTCAAGAAACATTTGCAATGCAGCAAAATGAGATTCACTGAAATTAGCAGCTTTCCAGGAATTGTGGCAAAATAGAACCTGTGTTGATCCTCTCTGTAAAGAAAGCCTTTTGTTGATTGACGGTCAGGTGTGCAAGTATGTATGTATGGACTCTACAATTTTAAGCTTCACATGTATCTTTATTTTGCTTCCTGGAAAAGCATGTTCAGTACGTGGTCTGCATTCTATAACAGACAGAAATTATGCCCTGGGCTGGACAGTGATCTTCCCAGCTTCTCCTCAAGTAAGCTGAGGCTTCCTCCTACCTAACCTGCCTTTGCTTCTCTTTGTGTGGCTGTGAACACGGGTGAGCTCTGTCTGTCCTGCCCCAGCAGAAGCTTTGTGTGCTGCGGAGGGGAGAGGGTGTCCAAAGCTGATCCTTTGCAAGGAGGGATTTGCTCTTGGGATCCTGGCAGTTCTCCTGTCTCCTCCAAAACAGTACTGCAATAATGACTTATTTTGGCAGAGGAGAAATGGGAAACAAACTGCTCTGCCTGCCGCTCTTTGCTGTTGAGCCAGCAGTTTGGAAATAGGGCTTGCCCTGACTCAAACTGCCTGTACAGTCTGGAGCAGATGCTGCGGCACTCACACATGCAGAGTACACCCTCAGGTGTAGGCAGCTTCATTTTCTGTCTCGCTCTGCAGTTGTCTCAGAGTTTTAAAGAACATTTTCATTATACTATGGCAGTTGTAAGACACTTCCTCTGTTTGACAGCTCTATGCAAGCTCACTGCTCTCATCACGCAGATGAGTTTCTCTTTCACGTTCAAGATCAGCATTTCACTTTGCTGAGGTGCAAATATGGAGGGTAAGCAAGGAGAGGACAACCATCAGAAAGTAACAGGCTGTAAATGTGAGGGGGGTGTGGATGCTGTCACAGGGATACCAAAAGAAGATGTGAGTGTGAGGAGACTTTTCGGTGCTATTTGGCATTCCATTGACTTAAATTTTAGTTCATTCCTTAAATAAAATACTCCTGAGGCTAAAACGACAACCCAGGACAGCAAATATCTTGTGGTGTTTTGTTGTCTTTTGCTTGTGGTGGTGGGGGGTCAGGGCCTCCATATCTCTCTGCAGACTGTGTTAGGGAGAAAAAATAAACGTAAGGGTCTGTGCTTGCCCCTTTCAGAGCCTGGGCAGTGTCCTACCACCTGTAGGAGAAGAAATGGAAGCCAAGTAATCTCTATGGAGACAGTTGTGCATTGAGGGTTTTAATCCTCATGTTCTAAAGCTTGTCATTCACATCACTAGACAGAGAAGAAGTCTCTGCTAAACGGCATTGCTTTGTAGTGGATAGCTTTGTCCTAAAAAGCTGAGCTTGTGGATTAGGTTTTGTTTCTCACAGTAACTTCTCTAGAATTTAAGTCATGCTTGGCAAGTACCTGAGGGGCATGCATATCCCCTGGGATCGTTTAGCACTGGCCATGACAGTTGAGGATTCCTTCATCTTGGAGCAGCAGAAAAGCAGAGAGCCTTTTGTGGCATTGAATCATGCAATTGGTGTCAAGAGCCACATAATGATAAAAATGGTGAAGTGCATAAAAATGGAAATGTCTAGTTGTGTAAAAACTAACAGCTAGCAGGTGGCTAGTACCAACCAGGCAAACAGGAGTACATCATGGTTTGCATGCAGAGCTGTTGCCTTCTTGAAGATATGCAGCAATTTGATCAGCTGCAGGAACATAACCAGCTCCTGAGGGCGCAGTCCTGCAATGCACTCTGCAAATGGACTTAATTGAGTTGTAATGAGGCCAGTTATGGACAACTGTGCCTCTCAGTGCAGGGTGAGGTTCAAACTCCTGCGTGCAATATATGTTAGAGCATTACTTTAACGTTTTTATGTTGTCTCAAGGCCATCTGAACGTCTTATTTATGCTTTTATCTTCACGCAAGACTTGAAATTCACCTTCCTGCAAACAGGCAGCTGATGAGGAGATGTCTGAACCCAACTTGCAGTGGGAAGAACAGTTGAAATGTGTCCGGTGGACCCTTTAAGTTGATCATGCTGTGAGCTGGCGCAAGTGCTCCTCTTGAAAAATTACATGTTAGTCTTTAAATATGACCTGAGAAGGAGTCTCCAGGAGGAAAGGTTCGAGGTGGGCTTCTGGTCTTCAAAAGCCATGAAGCCAGTTGGATACTGGAAGTGGTAGCACGCTGTGCTCCTGCTAGAAGTAATATGTTCTTACATCCTTAAATATTAATAGCCAAATTTCTAGTATGAGAGATGATTCTGAGCAATCAAGTTGTTGTTGTTTCTTCCTGGCAGTGCTTACACACTGACTGTTTAGAAGAACAGCAAGTATCTTCAACCATTTATTTTGAAAGGAAATGGGCTATAGGCTGAGTAATGCTGCTGAGGATTGGGATCCAGTTATGAGACATAGCAAAGGAGACTGACAAGCACAATTCCCTGAATGGGATCTTGGAGGGAAGATGTGGTGCTGCAGTGATAACTTGTGCCGTACAATACAATTTTCATCCGAAGATGCTTCCTCTGGAGGTGAGATGCATGTTTTAGTAAAATGCGTTACTTTATTTCATCATGTTTTGGGTGGAAAGTAGGCAAAGTTTGAAGTTTCTATATTAAGAGTGAGTTGAAGTCATTTAAACTGCATCCCACGCATCAAATTCTCTTCTCCACACTGTAGGCACAGTACTTGTCCAATTCTATTTAACTTGCCCTCAGGCTCACGTATATTTTTATAATACTGTAATTACTGTCTGTTTTTAAATAGGTAAAAATGACCTATCAATACGTAATAAACAGAGATAACAGAATATTTTATTCATGTTTTCTGAAAGCTTCAATTATTTCTATTTGGATATCAATTAGAGTTTGCTTTTAAACAGAATTCAGAGTAGTAGCGTTCAATTCACTTACTCTAAATTAGACGGCAGTATGTTTCACTTATAAATTGGGTGTGATTACTTACAATCAGTTTAAATCAATAAGTTTGTGATGGATTTTTACCCTGTGCTGTGGTTTCTCAGTAATAAATCCCTTGTTTAGTCCAGAAGGCATTGCTGCTTTTGGCAGCTTTCCATGCAATTCAGTAATGAGTATTGGATAGGCACAGTTTCAGCAAATCAGCATTTAAGGGAGGGGAAAAAGTCCCTGTAGAGGATAAGTGCATTAAGAAAATCAATTTAACTCAACTAGTCCCAATTCAAATGAGTAGGCTTTGAGAATCTTGGAGTCTGTTCCATGTAGCAGAACTTGTATGTATCCTGGCCTCATAATTTAAAGGCAGGGAACCAGAATGTGGTTTGTACCTCAAGGGTTGGAAGCTTTGTTACAACATCCATGGAGGACAGGTGCAGAATATTATTGTCATGTTTGATTGAACTGAGTCATAAGCTGCCTTGACTTGTTCGTGAGGTTACACCACCCATCTGCAATTAGCACTGTCTGAACCACAGAAGAGAAGCCTCCGATGGATTAGAGGAGTTGCTGCTCTGGTGAAATTGCGTAGTGGTCACAGTGCATAATAAATGCTATCCAAAGTTATCCACCTGCCTGCAAAGCTGTGTGGGGTTGGGTTTTAACAGGAGTAGGGAAAAGAGCCCCAAGAGGCAGTGGCACCAGCCATTGATGTCAGTTGCCTTGAAGTCTCATGTGCTGGTGAGATATGAATGAAAGTTGTGCATGAGATCCTTGAAGATGAAGGAAAATGTGGGCTCCAGGATTGGTGGAGCACAGTGAAAGCCAGTCTGGCTATGGCTCTGCACTGGTATAAGTGGCAGCCTCCAGTCCCACTTACTGCTGAAGGTCCTGGCAGAAAATCTGTTGCTATATAGCATCTACTCTGCTTAATCACATGGTTCTGGCTAAAGTAATTAATTGAACCAGAGTGGAGAAATCAATTTTCATCTTCCTAAATGGAAAGCACCTTCTAGGCCAGGAAGCTGTTCTCCGTCTCTCATGTGAACTCTACTCTCCAACTCATTGATGCTATAGTGTGAGCATACATATGCTCAGTCTTTCGCCCATTTCATGCTTGAGCTCCTGGTTATAAAAGGCACACACCAGCACAGCGTTGCTTCCCAAGACTGAGCAGACTTCATGAAGGAATTCTTGGAACAAAAATGCATGGAAATGAATTAGTGAAATGCTGGGCTTCAAAGACCACCAAAAAAGTCGGAGAGTGCCAAGTGCTGCAAAGGTCTGGCAGTGGGGAGGCAGCGAGGGAGAAGGGTAGTGAAGGAGCTGTAGGAAGAGAGCACTGCAGTGTAAAACAAGCATCTGTTGTGCAAGCATGGTGGGTTAGGGATAACTTGCATGGAATCACTGGATTTTAGTGCAAGCACCGGGGTTAAAGATGTGTACTGTCAGTTGCTGGATGCTCTGTACAAATTGGTCTGTCTTTTCATTCTTTTCTGGAACGCTTGGATTGTTTAGGAAGCAGATGGCAATTACGGAGCTCCTGCAGCCAGAAGGGTGGTGAAGGGACATATAACAGCATGGGTTGCCTTTTGTTTTTAAAGGACCTGCAGATCTGCTGGCTGTCTTGGTAAGAATAGCAGCTCTTTGTGGCTATTTCTCTTCAGCAGAATGATGTGTACTGGGCTGGGTGTTCTGGTCCTTCATTTGCTTTCCCTGCAATGGTGCAGAGGTGCTCAGTGTTTACTAATGGACTAACCTGCAGTCTCCATGTGTGTGGTGTGTGTGCTTGCTGGGCTTGTCCTCAGTCCTTTCCTCTGCTGCTTTGTCAGAAATACAGCATTAGTTATGAACTTGAAGGATTATTTTCTATTTGGGCTCTTCAGTGCTCTAATCTGTGAAGTATTCATCACTGGATTGTGACCTTGCATCGAGGCTGACACTGAAAGAACTATTTGAGGTTGAGCACACAAGCATATGATTTTATGCTTTTAATCTATTTGATTTAGAAGATCATAGATCACAAAATGGTTTGGCTTGGAAAGGACCTTCAGGATTGTCTAGTTCTTGTCTCCCCCAAGCATGGCCCAGCAGTTTCCACCCAGTGGTGTGTCTGACTTGCAGCATGTGTGTCAGGGTCAGTCACTTCTACTAGGATGGAAACTAGTTTTGGGGAATTACTTGCCTGCGAGCACATCTGAAAGTATAATTATAGCACGTAGGGAGACCTTGTGCTAGAACTGAACCATTGCTCATAGGCAATGAAAAATGACTGTCCTTTGAAGACTGTGCCCATCCTGTTCTCTTTGTCATGGTATCTGTTTTAAGATCAGTTTGTGGTATTTGCAATAGTTGACATTTCTCATCCTTGGAGCCTTTCAAGTCTCATCTCTTCAGTGCAATTAACCACTTGGACTTTTTGACCTGTGCTTTAAGCTACTCTTGAGGTATTCCAAGGAGGTAGTTTAGGGAAGAAATATGTTCATTGCAGACACTGATACTCCCTTTTTTCTCTGCATATGGATACTGTAGTAATTGCACAATAGCAAGAGCTACAGATAAGGTGCCCTGTGAGTTTAAATCAAGCTTTTGGTGTCTGAAGTACACAAGGCTGTTGCAATGGTGCTTAAGGGTTTGCAGTTACCTTCAGCATAGTTACCACATCCAAAGTAGGGCAGATGAATAATTGTCACAAGAAGCCATTTTCATCTGGCATACAGCCATGTACCTGCTCTGCTTTTGTCTGTTGCTCAAGACCATTTGCCAGTGCATCACAGTTCAACTCTTGCCTTGCTTTAAGCAGATACTCAAGTGATCCAATGCCTTTGAAAAGTTTCACATAACACTTGGCAAAATCCCTGCACATAGCCACCTCCAGTGCTGCTGGAGGCTCTGGCTGAGCAATCCTGTTGTCCTCAAGAGGAAAGGGTGCTACAGGCAGCAGCTCAATCCTCAGAGGTAAAAAGGCTGCAAAGAGGCTTTTTCTCTTTTGTTGGGAGGTTAGGAGTGACATTCCAAGCAGTTACATTCTGTGAGGAATGGGTTCTGGTGGTGCAGGATGCTCTGAGCAGTCGAGTGTGGGTCTCCCACTGCAGACTGATGTGGAAACAGTATAAATGCTGCACGTGTGCTGTTAAGCACTTGGGTCAAAGCTGGTCCCTTGCACTGTAAGGCTGTCTGAACAGACTTTTTCCTACAGCCCTTGCATGTGGCTTGAAACCCGAGTCTGGTTCAGGTATAGGTACTTTTGAACATCTTGAGATTTGCCATTTGGAGATCTGGTTTCTCTGTGTCTTTTAGAGCAGTGGTTCTTTCCATGCAGTCATCAGCATGCTGCTGTGTCACCTCCCAAATGCTTTTCATCTTCGGGTAGCTGTGCCTGCTGCTTCAGGCTTGCCAAACACCTTAGATCTTTGCCACTGTTCCAGCTGATCCATATCCCTATGGATGATTTTGCATTTCAATGTTGTGAAATTTCAAAGGGGACTTCAACTTGCTTTAGCCTTAGCTTCTGCTCACGACTCATCTCTGGGAGGATACCAACTGAAGCAGACTGAACCCTGGCACGTAATAAGGCTGCAATCAGAGAAGGCAAAAAAAATGTTCTCTGCAAACCCTCTTCCCCTTGTTCTCCTTTCTCTGAGGAAAAACGTGCAATTTCGGAGACACTGAATCTGAGACCCAGATTTTGCTCCCTCTCGCCTCTCTGAGAGAATGGGAGTGACGGGCTCAGCTCCTGTTTGCTCCCTGCCTTTCTGGAACTGTGGCATGTGCGGCCTTGTGTCACAGGCCTGGGAATCCACCCATACCCTACGCGTCTGCTTATCTGACACATAGTGTTTTTGTAATGAAGTTTGTGCCAAGGTGAACTGCCTGAAGAAAGGAGTTGGAGCAAAAGGGAGTTGGAGCAATTGCTCCACTTGAGCTTGGCAGGTCTCCACTCACTGCTTGTATTTTTATGCTTTATAAGGGCATGAAGTGATAGGACAAGGGGGATTGGTTTTAAACTGACAGAGGGGAGATTTAGACTAGATATTAGGAAGAAGCTCTTCCCTGTGAGGGTGCTGAGGCGCTGGCACAGGGTGCCCAGAGAAGCTGTGGCTACCCCATCCCTGGCAGTGTTCAAGGCCAGGTTGGACACAGGGGCTTGGAGCAACCTTCTCTAGTGGAAGGTGTCCCTGCCTGTGTCATGGGGCTGGAACTGGATGAGCTTTAAGGTCCCTTCCAACCCAAACCATTCTATGATACAAAGAATGGACAGGGAAAGTGAGAGAGATAGTGGGCCACTCCACTCATAAATGAAATTCTCATGTAGGTCGGAACACAGTCAATTGCAGCTCTATACATTTAGTATTAAGCTACTGAAGATTCAGAGAATCAGTAGCAAGTGCATTCAGATTTCCCCCTCTTCAGCCCTAAACTGTTCCTTCTTTCTCAAGAGGACACAGAGGTAGCATCTTCTGAAAATATTTGCTGGTGAGCAGGCAATCATCTAAAGAATTTACATCTTTCTGTATGTACTGTTGTGTGAGACTGTTCTCAGTGAAGAGCTTGTGGTTCCTTTGGCAAGATAGGACTTGACAAATGTGTAGTCCCCTTAAACAAAACAACTGGGTTTAGAAACAGGAGTCTACTGATCCACAGAAGGGACAGATTCCACCCACCCTCTGCCCCCCACCATTGCATTCTTTGGTTAAATTGCAGATCTAATGGATAAGTTGGAGACTTGGCTTTGAGCACTCCATAATAATTGAAAAAAGAAAGAATAAAGGATTACGATGAAGTTTCTTTGCATTTCCCCACAACCACCTTTTCTTTGACTTTCTGTCAAGCTGATAGTACTAAATTTATGTTGTCAGTAAGGATCTGGCCAGTGACTTACCTTGTGTTGAATGCAGAAGTTTTGGGCAGCTTAGGTGGGAGTTTGTGGCTTGTCTATGAGGCAAAGCTGCTTTTCACAGTGGCAGTGTGCTCAACTAAAGCATTGGGCTGGTTTTGCCACTGCTGTGCTGCTTCACATTTAACACCTTCCATCCTTTCTCTACCTTCTGACTTACAAATGTCTGCGTGGTTTCTGCTGCAGTGAGTCTTCATTTCAATTGCAAACTGTGGCTATTAGTATTCCATGAATAACCATTTAGGCACTTGGGCATCTCAGTAAAAGGAAAACTTAAAACAGGGCTGGACGTGATGCTCAGGATGGATGTCTCTGGAGAGCCTGTGGTTTTGCCCAGAGGCTGTCAGATTCTGTCAATGACCTGAGCTTATTTTATAATTGCCCCCAATATTCTTCACACACAATTTTTCTCTTTGTAACAAAGGCAGCCTTTTAACTTGCATTTTATTCTATACTTTTGTTTTCCCTTTTGGGCACAGGGAGGATTCCTCTTGCTTAGCTACCAAAAAACAATACAGAATGGAGTGGTTTCTCCTGAAGGAGTTGTGCTGGCTTATACCATGGGACTTTTGGACCCTACAGGTCAGGCTCAAGGCTGGGTACTGGGAGGGACCCCACTGTTCCACTTGGCCTGTAGCCTTGGGGGCCATCTTCTGGCTCTGTCTTGTTTTCCATCCATCCATCCATCCATCCATCCATCCATCTTCTCGGCTCCAGTTCATCCATGTCAAGCAAGCATGGATAAAGCTGGACCGCAGCAGGGTCGGTGCAGAGCAGCTCGCTCTGCTGAAGAGAGGAGCAGTTGGTGTTCACAGTGGCTGAAGAACATAAAGGAATGTGGGGAACACACATGCTGTCAATACATCTTGCCAGTGTATTACCCTCCAGGGTCCTTTCTGGGTGCTTTGAGAATGCTCAGGATTAAATGGGGCTCTCCACTTGCCCTCCTGTTTCTGTGAGGGAGGGTGGCTTCAGTCTTAGCATGACCATGGTTTAAATGCAGAGAAGTTGTTTTGGTTTTCCTATTTTCTGTTTTTTTCCTGATAGTTGAATGGGGCTGGTTCCAGCCTAACTTTATAACAAAGCCCTTCTGTCTGTTGTGAAGGGCTGAAGGCATAATCACCACTTTCTCATTTAAATTCTGAAATTACCTTTCAAATCTTACCTTTTCATTTCTTTTGTGAAAGTCTTCTGTGGCCTTTTGAGGGATGAGCAAACAGGGTTTCAGTAGCACAGTTTCAGTAAAAGGCTATAAATCGCTCACTGTGAATTTCCAGAATTTATATAATCCAAAATCGTGGCATTGAAAGAGTAACTTCTGACCACATAACCAAGCTTAACTTTTGTGAATTGGAGCTGTGTCATACAATCCCAGACTGGTTTGGGCTGGAGGGACTTTAAAGCTCATCCAGTTCCAACCCCCTGCCACGGGCAGGAACACCTTCCATTAGAGCAGGTTGCTCCAAGCCCCTGTGTCCAACCTGGCCTTGAACACTGCCAGGGATGGGGCAGCCACAGCTTCTCTGGGCACCCTGTGCCAGTGCCTCAGCACCCTCACAGGGAAGTGCTTCTGCCCAAGAGCTCATCTCAATCTCCCCTCTGGCAGCATGTTGAGGAAGCGTTGGTGGTTCTGGCTGGGGGATGTGGTTTACTTGTTCACTTTTAATGGTTTGCTTTACTTTTAAAAGCTGTGCTTGGGCAAAAGAGAGCAAGGCACCCCTCTTCTCTGTTCAGCCTGGGTTGGTCCCGTACCAGAGAGTTGTTTCCTTCATGGAGAGCCAGCTTGCATAGCTGACAGACTGAGGTTCATGGCAGCACCCCACGAGTAGCACCAGGGGCAGGGGACAGCAAGAGGAAGGGGGAGCAGACCCGCAGCCCAGCCTCAGAGTAGGGAGCACTGACTCTTGGAGTGGCTGAGAAGGTGATAAGGAGAGAGGACCCCCTCGGTTTACCTTTACCTCCATCATTCCGTGTTCACCCAGGAACGGCAACACTTGTTTTCTGACACGTCTGTTTGAATCTTTCACTCTCGGTGAATGTAGTTTTTGCTGTTGCAGAACTGAACCTGCTTTGTTGTTGTATTTTTCCTCTCCTCAGCTAGCTCTGGAGACTCAATGCTCTTCTTGTACCTTTACTGTGCTCACTTTAAAGGAGTGGTGTAGGTAGATCCATCTCCCAGCTCTAGTTGATGCAGGATACTGTCACATAAATCAGAGCATCAAAGTGTGTTTGCTATGGAGGAAGGTCTGCTTTTTGATTATACTACCTTATTACCAAATACATTGCTCTCAGGCAAGTGTGGGGAACCTTTTCCTTGCTAAGGGCTATATAGACCTTTCAAATAACTTTGACAAGCTATACATTAAACCACACAGTTGTGGTTTTTACCCCTTCTGTTACTATTGACTGATTTTGCTGTGGGCTTTATGAAATAAGGAGTTAGCAGTAGTCAGCCGGAGGGTTGCAGATGCACCACATCAGCTTCACAGACTAATAAGCTTTCTCTTAATAGTGTCTATAAAGCTGATGCTGCTGGAGCTGTAATGTCATTTCTCAAGTTGAAGTCAGATGCTGCCACACACGCCTGCCATGCTTTCCAGCTGTGTCAGCCACTGCAAAGCAGCCCTGCCTGGTGGAAGCATTTGGTAACTGAGGGTGTCTTTTTTAGGAGGATGGACAGAAAATGCCCCTGAGCAGCAGCCCAGCCAAGTCCCAGTTGCATGCATGCAGCAGGATTTGGAAGCTGAGAAAAACAGATCTCCTTGTGAATAGAAACTAAATTTTGGCAAGTGTGTTATGGGGGAGGATGGACAGAAAATGCCTCTGAGCAGCAGCCCAGCCAAGTCCCAATTGCATGCATGCAGCAGGATTTGGAAGCTGAGAAAAACAGATCTCCTTGTGAATAGAAACTAAATTTTGGCAGGTGTGTTATGGGCCATGGGAATTCTTTAAGTGTCTTGAGTGATGAACTCAAAGGACTCCAACTATGGCAAAGCTTTGCTATTAATGGACAAGTCAGAGGCAATAAAATGATTCATCTTTGGAGGTAGCAGCATCTTTGTCACTGGTGGCTCATCATCAAAACACCTTTTGGGAATGGGGTGGGTGGCAGCTGACCCTGTCCAAGGCAGGGGACGGATGAGTGAAACTAACTCTTCCTGCCCCCTTGCCTAGTGTTCCAGGACTTGCAACTTTGAAAAGTAACAATGGTCTAATGCATCCTCTCATGATACATGCTGGCCTCGACCCTCAGCTTTTTTCCCTTTGCCAAAGAGGATTTTGAGCAATGGCAGTGTAGTGGTTGCACTGATAGGAGCTACAGCAGTGAAGGCATCCCAGTATCCCAGACCGTGGGAAGATCAGCAGTGCTGTTTACTTTCATGGAGCAGTGCTGGCAAAGCGTGCTTCAGGATCCAAGACTCCGAAGGGACTTCTTTTGGTGACATTTCTCGTGATACCAAATCTAAATGTCCTCTGGCGAAACTTGAGGCCATTTCCTCTTGTCCTATCACTTCTTACTTGGGAGAAGAGACTGGCCCCCACCTCACTCCCCTCCTTTCAGGTATTGTAGAGAGCTGTAAGATTCCTCCTTCTTTAAGGTTTTCAGAGTTTGCAGCTTACTAGAAATGTGGTTATGGGTGAGGTCTGTAAGTGTTGCATTAGAGCTTATTTCCATCAAACTTTGAGGGAGATGTCTCCCTCGTATCACTGGCACTTTATATGAGGGAGGGAGTGAGTAGGAAAACTGCTACTGAGAGCGTATAACAGTTTTTGCAAGCAGTTAAGGAGGAGATAGCTTTTGGCTCTGGAGAGAGTAAACAACTAGAAAATTATGGTCATTTGACAACAGAAAATCTATTTTTTGTCATTACTGTATATTGGAGAGATCAGTAAATGAGACTGTTTAAACCTTGATCAGTCACCAGCCCACACAGGCTCGCTTTCTTTCCTCTTTCTCTTCATTTAATTTCACTGCTGAGATTGACAGCTCCAAGTATGAAAGGCTTTAAATAGGTGATCATTCCCATCTTAAGGATTTGCCTGGCTTTTTAGTTTTCAAATCTCATTTCAGAGCACATTGCATTAAAAGACACGAAATTACCAACCACTTTAATTACTTTTTTTTATACAACCCGTTCTTACCCGTTGCTGTTGCTTACAGACTCTGAGACGCAGAGAAGTGCAGTAGTTTACTGGTGCAATTCCACATTCCTTAATGGCATTATGCTTCAGAACATGAAGAGAAGTCACCCAGCTACAGCCGTGTGAACTCTGGGAAGCACAATGCAGCTTCTGGTGCCAGAATTACAGCTCGCTGTAGGACTCTTCCTTTGACAGTATCTCTACATCTGAAGAGCACTGAAGGGCCAGCTGAAGCTCAAGCTTCTTTTGTGGAGGAGAAGAAACCCATCATTGATTTGGAATGAAGATGAATGGGTTGCATTATACTTTTAGGTGTTGCTCCTTATACTGTCGACGTTGATTTGCTGCTGATGTATAGTGGTTTTACTGGGCAGTGCAGGAGGGCAGAGCAAAACAGAGCAAGGGATAAATGTACAAAGCTTCTAATAAGAAAGGTTGGTGATGAGGAAAGAATTGTTGCTTCTAATTGGAACGGATGGTGGGATCTTCCCATGGAAATTACCATTTCTAATTGACTGTAGTGCTGGCTGTGGCTTTCCTGCACTGGAGTTGCTAGGGAATGTTGCTAGGCAACTACTCAGTGACGGAACCGACCTTTAAGATAAATATATGTATTTTTTCCCCATTTTGATGCTGAAGAGCAAACCTCTATTTTGTCTCTCCTGCTGGCCTTTCTGTGGGCAGTAGGAGCTGTTTGGGCATGGATGTTGCTAAATAATAGTCTACTTAAGATTTGGCAAAACTGTTTTGTAGGCACAACCGTCTTGTATGTTCTCAGGAGCTCAATCCCTCTCTTGCAATGTGAGCAGCAAAAGTTGGCAAATAATGGCTTGAATGATGTATCTGATGAATTTTGTGATCTTTATTGAATAAATCATTGAAGAAACATTCTTCACACAGCTACCCAGGGGCAGACGGGTCAGAAGGAGAGCAAGAGAGGACTGTTGGTGCAGTATGACAAATAGGATTTTAAAGGGCTCACGTTGATCAGGCCTTCTCATAAGAAGCCTGGTGGCACAGCCCAGAGCAGCCACTGGTACCTTTGGGAGTGTTTTCCTTTTAACAGCTGTCTTTGAAGCAAATCCCTTTGTTTACTGTCATGTTCAAATGAATCATGCTCATAATTTTTGGAATGTTTTTGCCTGTCCAGAAGGAGTTATCGCATATTGTGTTTTTTCCAGGGGAGCAGTTTGAATACTCTGGAAAGCTCATAATTTAAAAGTTCCTCTAGTTAAGGACAACTTGCAGAAAGCTATAGAGAGATTCTAGTTTTTAACTCAGCTTGAGGCTAAAGCCTCAGAATGCAGGGGCTTGCTGAGAGAGCACAGTGCAGCTCTATGAGAGCCCTGTCCTTTGTCTACAGCCCTATCAGGGAGCTGATAGGGAAGGACAGTTTCTGCTCCATGGAAGTGCACAGGCAGAGGTTTGCATCCCTTAGTGATGGGCTTTGTGGCCTCTCTACAGCACAAAGCAGTGAGGAGGAGGATGCTGAAAACTGAGGCAGAGCAAGTTGTTTTGTTGCTAGGAGCTGGATGGTGCTGTTCCTGTGGCCAGCTCATAGGAGAATGGAGAAGTAAAGGCACAGGAAAGTGTGAACCACCTGTGAGCACCTCAGAGGAGGAAGAGCAGGCTGCAGTGGAGGCAGAGGCAGGTTTTGCTTGGCTGTGAATAAGAATACTCACTCCCCATCTCTAAACTTCCCTGTAACTTGTCTGTGTAACCAGGCCTGGAGGATGCTGTGCTTGCTTTTAAAACTACTTTTGATATCCTGCTTCAGCCCTGCTTAACTTTAGATCTCTTCTTTCCTCAAACATTGCCTCCCCCCCCCATATGTGCTCTGTGCAGTGAACATACATGAGTTCTCGCAGTGTGTTGCAGGCACCCAGCTGAGGCAATGCTGTTTTGAAATAAACCCAGATATCCACCACTGTCCTAATTAAAATAACCCCTGTTTGTTCCAGCTTTAAGTTAGCTGATAGGGATTTCCCAGTGCCTTCCTCTGCTGTGCTTGTTGCCAAGGAGGATGTCCCTTGGATTCTGCATTTCCAGAATTCAGGCGTTCAACAAGTCTGTCTTTGTGTATGAAGAAAAGACAAGCTCTTCCTGAGGTAATTTAGCCATCCTTTGTATAGCGTCTATTATAGCGTGGGGATTTACTTTCTCTTCTGGCTGCAGCTAGGTACCTGTGTCTGAGCACAGCATGGAGGTGAGAATGAGACTTGGGGCACAGCAGGACCTGTTCCTGCTATGTGCAGCAAGGACTGGGGATGATTAGCATGAAACTGGATTTCGTGTTACTCTAAGGCAGTAATGCAGCACAGAACCGACTAACACATAATTTCATTCTTTCCCATCCCTTAAATAATGAGAGCTTCAATCCAGACTTGAAGGGGGGCAACTGCTCCTGTGTAGTCATGGGAATGAGTCAGTGCAAAGACTGGCCTTTGTAAGGGAACAGAATTCAGTGGAGCAACCCAGGGCTGTACCAGTGCTGAGGTAGAAGCTGGCTTAGTAACATTTGGGTTTGTCCTTGCTTTTAGCTCTAGGAACAACAGTTGTTTTGAATTGGACCGTAATAGAAGCATTAGAGGACTGTGACAGGGTATTGTGTGGATATTCTATTGCCAGATTTTAAAATCTAATCAGGTGTAGTAACCACCTGATTACAAAAATATGTCTCTTTGATCTGAATGTACAAATGGACTTTGTTTGCAGTCCTTGTTTGGAGAAAGCAGTGTGGGTGCATCTTAAGCGACATCTTACAGAGGCTAAAGATTGAAGTTGTTTGTGGAGGGTCTAGAGTCTGGAGTCTGCAAGTATTTCACTCTCTGTACATGTGTAGTCATGACGAATTTGGGGAAAATCACAGAATAGAATCATTGAGGTTGCAAAAAGACCCATACAGCCAAGTCCAACTGTTAACGCAGCACCGCCAAGACCACTAAACCATGTCACTAAGGGCCTCGTCTACACATCTGTTAAATCCCTCCAGGCATGGTGACTGCATCACTGCCCTGAGCAGCCTGTTCCAACATTTGACTACCCTTTTCATGAAGACATTTCTCCTCATCTCCAGTCTAAACCTCCCCTGGTATAGCTTGAGGCTGTTTCAGTCTGTCACTTGTTCCCTGGGAGCGGAGACCAGCCACTTCCTGGCTCCGTCATCCTTTCAGGTAGTTGGACAGAGCAATAAGGTCCCCCTTGAGCCTTCTTTTCTCTCGCCTAAACCCCAACAGGTCCCTCAGCCATTTCTCATCACACTTGTTCTCCAGACCCTGCACCAGCTGTTGCTTCTCAGATCAACAAAACAAAGGAAGCTGCGGACATGGGCTCGTGCCCTGCTCTGCTGTTGCTCCTGAGCATGCAGTTTCACTTCCTGGGCCCTCAGTTTCCCTCTCTATAAAAGGGACCAACCTCACTTGTCTGTTCAGATTAAGGACCTTAGGGAAATTCATAGCGACTTCCAAAACCCAGCAGGCTGTATTTGAGCCCCTGGGTAGGAGCTTAATACAATTTTTGATGTTTTCCTAGCCACAATTACACACAAATGCTCATGTCTCTTCTGCAAGCCAGACGCAGTTGGGGAAATAAATGGCTGTGCTGTGAAGCTCAGTGGAGTGTGTACAAGTACTAATAGATGATAGTAGTTGTATGGAATGGTTCAGTCTTGGTTTGCCAGAGTGACACTGCCAGCCTTGAGGTTGATCTGTGTGGTGTTCTAAGCTCCAGGTTCTTTGCCATTATGTCAAAGCACTGATTCTTTATTGTAGTTACTGTTATCAGTGTGAAACTTGGGTTCACTCATTTCCTAACTCTACGTGAAGGAAGCGTCTAGTAAACTAAAGTTTTGGGCTAGAATAACATCAAGAACTGGAGAGGTCTATGTCAGTTAACTAGTGCAGTTTGTAGAGGGTAGTAGTGGAGATGCCAGCTCCAACTATGTTCTTGCAGGGTTGTAAGCAGGTAACCTAGCAGGCAGATGAAAAAGCTTACCTGCTTGAAGAGTCACCATGGCCTCCTCTTGCACCTTTCAGAGGCTTAGAAGATCCCTACACAAGATGGGCTTTTGCTCTTAGAAAAAGCTGGTGTGTATTCTATTGTTGCTTGCCTGAAGAAAATGATCTTGCTATAAAAGAGGCTAAGTATTCCCACCCACTCCCAGAAATGCAGAGAGCTTGTTGTTCTGCTTTAAATTTGTAAATGGAGGTAAAGAAATAGCCACTACTGTTGGACAAAGCTTTAGGGACGTACTTCACTTTCTTAATCTTCTCATGTGATGAGTGGTAAGAATACAGTGTAATGTGAAGGCAGATCTAAGGGAATTGAAGTTGAAGAGGCATGTTCGTGCCTGGGTACAAATAGCCTCAGGCTGTACCTGTTCAGCAGCAAAGGAGTCCTGACTGCGGTGAGTGATACTGCAAGAAGAGGATTATTCTGAAAGTAGAGGTTTATCAAGTCCTATCTTGTCAGAGAAGTCAGATTCTGCAGTTTCCTCTTCAGAAGTCCTGGCTTTCTGGATTTCTTCCATTTTGCTCTTTGCAAAATTCTTACATTTTCCAGGTTTATCTGGGGATAAGTAGTTTAAACGTCAAGTTTTGTTAGTGAACACCACCAAAGGAAACCTGGCATTTTCTAGTGGGAAAACTTCAAAAGCTCATATCTCCATCAGTTTCTCCTTTCAAAATTGTTCCACAGAAAGGAAGTAAATGACCCTTTTTGCAACTACATTATCCCTGATCAGTGGCACCTACAACAGCAGCAGGTTTTCAGTCCAAGAAACTGAAGAATCCTGAGCTTGTGATTCCTTAGCTGACCCAGAAAGAACATGGTTCACCTGAACGTGTGGGATGGGTGATGTGGAAAAAACCACAGGGAGTCACATCTGACTTACACTGGTTTATAGAGAGCACTTTAGCCTAAAGGCAGTTGTGTGGGGAGGGATTCATGTTGTGCAAGTTGTGCTGATACTTTTAGTCCTCATCTTCGGAGGCTGCATTTAAAGGAAAGGAAAAGTGAGAGGTTGCAAACAGGTAACGCCCTTGAGCTTTATCCTATGTTCAGTTCTTCACCACTTTGAGGTTCATTCCCAGCCCTATCACCATACCAGCTCTCCAGTGCTGCAGCTCAATTCAGCCCTTCCCCCTGTCTTGTCTTGTTCCCGTACCTTGAATGTCTGTGCTGGTTTCCACCATGATGCTCTCCCCAGCAAGGTAAGATCCTACTAGTGAGTAAGCTGTGAGAACAGAGTTACTGCTGTGTTTCAGGTAGCTTTTCTAGCTCAGAACACACAGGGCTCCCCCAAGGGGCTCTGTGGCTCTTCTTTTGCTTAGGCTTTGAATACCCAAACCCCCTTTGGTAAAAGGGGATTAATGATGCCTTACAGGGCAACAGCGTTTTCTTTAGCCTCAGCCCTGATGCAGTCTATGTTCCAGCAAGAAGAAGTGCTCTGAAATTAAAACAAGTCTGTGATAAGTTTAATAGGATTAATGAGTTTAATATCTCCTGACAAACTGAATCCACCAGGATAGTAAAAGAGAGGACTTATTGGGCAATGAAATTGTTTTTAGTTTCTCGACAGGATCTTTTAGTGAACAATTGGTGTGAACATACTGCCTGATTCTATGTTTTCATACTAGATGATGAAATTGCTTTCTGCCAAAAACTTTAAGTAAATGTAGGAAACCAGAAAATATCTTGAAGCCTAAAACTGTTATTTAAATATTCATAAAATAATATTGAAAAATGCTAGAGAGCATATTGCGAACTCCTCTTTCCTTTTTAAATGGGATGTCTTGTTAGTTGGAAGAACAAGTATACATTTTTCTGTTAAAAATCAAAGAGGGCTTTCCACACTGGATTAGAGAGGCTTCTGGTTTTAGAAGTCCATGCTGAAGCATATCAAATGTATTGGGTAAAACTGAGAAACTGGCTGCAAGCCTCCAGCTCCAACATCTGTTCAAGTCTGAACAGAACAAAGAGAACATAATGGCTGTGAACAATATGAGGGAAAGAATATTCTTTCATTTCTGAATGGGTTTTTTTTGTACCACAGTCACTACAGTAACATTTTATCACTTCCTAGTAGTAAATTAAGTAATAGGGTTAACATCTGTATTCTTTTATCTGCTTTCAGATAGCAGAGAACTTGCGTCTCTTACACAAGTGGCTCTCTCTGTTCCTTTAGCTACATTCAAGGTGATTGTGTGTTGCGGTACGGTGATATGTGGTCAGGTCTTCTCCAAATGGCCTTTCTCTGCCTGTTTGGTTTTGATACAGTTGTTCACAGCCCTGTGCCCTGAGAACAAACGTGTAGAGTGCAGAAAGCAGGTAGGACTGGGAGGCTGCTGGAATATAACTGCCTGCACCAGCGACTGACTTAAACTTGAGCAGCACCTCCTGAAACTGACCTCTGAGCAATGCAACAGGGCTCCCACATGCTTTGTGTTAGAGCTTCTCATAAACATAGGTCCCCCACATGCTAAGTAGAAGGGACAAATACATGTTAAAAAGCATGATATTCTGTAATGATACCCACAGTCATGTTAGGCTGTAAGAGGGGAGAGCTTTGGAAAGGTGAAAGAAAATGACTGTGCTGTTACCAGGGGTTGTTTCCTTCTAACTTCAGGGACAGAGGAAGTGTAATGACCTAATGTCCTCAGTAATCCCCTGAGATAAGTCAGCAGTATACAGAGGTGCTGCAGAACCAATTTACTGCCGTTTGTGTGCTACTGAAGGGTAAGAAGTTCATAGTGCTTTTATTTTTTGTCTTTCTTTTCAAACCCCAGGAAGAAACTTCAATGACCTGTATCCAGAGAGTGTGTACTAACTTACTGTAATGCATCATGTTCATATTCTTGAGCCTGTATGGAGAAATATTTTAGGAAGCATAGCTGAGGAAGTTAAACATTTTTTCTTGTCCACAAGGGACTCTCTGGCCTCTGGAGAGGATGTTTCGTGGGTTAAAACTGAGACATGCTTTGGATGTATTTGGATAATGTTCATTATATAGACTCTGTGACTTGCTTATGAATGAGCATGGAAATTAATCTCCTTCTTAAGAGGATATATAGATTAGGGGAAGCTTGAGAGATTATTATATCCTGTTTGAGAACGTATCAAGTGAATAGAGCTTAATAGCATTCATAATGAGGTATTTCTGTCTGACATTAGCATAATATACCTGTATAGGAACTTAAAAATCTATTACTTCATTAGCGAAGAGCATTCATACGGTTACTGCAATGCTTCAAACTGTCACTTTTGGCTGTGGCTAAAAGTACAAATGAGGCAGTTGGATTTTTGACTGAAGGCAGCTGAATATGCTGCTAATTAAGTCTGTCGTATTAATGTGTCTCTCTGAGTCATTTTGGGGTGAAGCTCTTGTTTAAAGGCTGCAGCCACACAAATGAGCCGTGGATGGAAAAAGCAGGATGTGTCTGTTTGTTTGCTAATGAGGGAAGAGCAGCTCCTTGGCTCCATGGATGAACAGCAGCTTTCTCTTCAGTATGTTAACTGAGGATGGGAAACTTGGGATAAATGGACAGATTTATGCCTCTGTCTATGAAAAAATAATGGATAGCATCCCTGTTTGACCTCTATCTTCTTGTGCTCCATTATTTGTCACTTCTTGTGGTACTGTCAAAGTGACATCTACAGAAAACACTGAATTAAGAGTTGCTCAAAATGCATTCAGTAAATGTTGACACTGTCTTGGGTTTCCCCTGCTCCTTCTCAATACCAAACTGAAATATTAATTAACTTCCCCAATTCTGACTTCATCTCATACTTAAGGGCTTGGATAGCTGGGAATCTGCATCTGTTGGAAAAGCAGCCTTTAGAATCTCATTGGATTTGTTTTCCCTTTTAAAATCACAAATGGTGGTGTTGACCTACATAGCCTCTGAGGTTTATTTTTTTAACCTCTAAATTGTTGCAAAGGCTACTAATTCCAGCATCCTCAAAAATAAATTAGTGAGCCATCAGTAAAAATGACATTAAAAACAACATTATTTCTCGTAACATTAATAAGCATTTTTGGGTTGTGATTTATTTTTGCAACAATTGCTGTGAAGTCTCCTGGAAGATGTATTTCTGTGTAGTTAATGTAATATACATGTATGCAGTTTTCCATTTTAGTGCCTATTGATTGCTTCATTTTTCATCTCTATTAGGCTATTCTTATCATTTCCTCTGGGCTTTCAGAAGTGGCAGACATCAAGGGAAAATTGTAGCAGCATGTCCTATGGGAAATGGAAAAAAGCAAATAGATCAGAGTCTAACAGAAAGGACTGAGTTCAAGTGCACTTGCATCAGGAGATTTTAAACTGCCTTCCAACCTTTTAGAGATCTGAAAGGATTTTATTGAAGTAACTTTGCTTTTATATGTTTTACCAGGGTATGAATTCTAATTGTGAGTGGAGTCCTTGTGCCTGTAGGAGAAGTGTGTCCCTTCTGCTCTGTTTGCAACCTCTAAGGTCAAAAGGTTGTGAACCTGATAGTATTTCTCAGTATCAGCTGAAAACTGAGGTTCAAGTTCACTGGAATTCCAGTGAACCAATGCCTCCTGGGGAAAAACACTCTCTCGGCACCCTTGGATGCAGCCCCTGTGGTTCCATGGACTGGTAAGGGTGCAGTTTCCTCAAGTAACCCCTGGCTTTATCCCACTCGCTGCTGGCTATTCTCCAGAGCCCTGCCTCTCAAAGCCCAAAGTCCTGGGAGGCCTTGCTGGTGGTAACAGGCTGAGAGGGTCAGGTTCCAGCTCAGGGAAGTTATAGAAGACTAGTTCCCAAAATTCCAATTTGCTCCTTCAAATGGCCAGGGTTGCAAGGCACACTAGGATCAAAATGTAAGAGGAGGTACATTCACTTGTATCCAGTACATGTGAACTGTTTCAGTTCAAAACAAGTAAGAAGAAGCACAACTGCAGGCTAGAGCCTTGCATTTAACTGCATCCTCTCTGCCTTCTGTCCTGGCTGTGGTGAGCTCAGAGAGACAGGCTCTGTTTGCAGGTCAGGTGCTGCAATGTAAATTCCAGCCATGAATTTATCTTCACAGCTCTGAGTAAGATCTTTAATTATCTTCTTATTACTATATCCTGAGTGCCACAGTGTGTAGCTGTTTATAGTACAGGCTGAGATAATATAGTTAATTAATGTTTTGTTGGCAGTAGTAGTTGTAAGTTGCTGGTTTTTTACTTGTGCTTTTACAACTACTTGACAAAGAAGAACCAGGCACAGGATCTGGCTGTGGTTGAAGAGCACAGGAACAAAATCAGAGCAAGGGAGCTGATGCCTGATCCTCTAAGACCACATTATTCTGCTGATATCAAAGGTGTTGATCAGGGATGTGGGTGAGAGAACTCCCAACCAAAACTTGTACACAGCTCCAGTTAAATCTCCATCCTAAACCAAGTGACTAAGTTCAGTCTTTACATAGTGGGGAGAGAAGTACTGTAGTGCATGTTTCACCCAAACCATTCCAGTGCCAGTATCTGGATGAATGAGAGTAGGGAGAAAAATCTAATCTACCTGCTCTCAGAACTTAAGTTTTGTCAGAGAAAATTATAGCATTGGAATGGATAAACCAGTGCACTCATGATGAATACAAGACTTTGGGGACGCCCATGAAGGAGTTATCAGATACCCAATTAACCTTTAGGGAAGGATTTGCATACCTGACTTCTTTAGCCTACTTTGAAAATCCTACTAGGTGTGACTGTTCCATAATGAAGACCTTTGCAAGTTACATGGCAGAAATCTTGTGCCCTTTTCATTTCATGCATTTCTTCTCTTAGTGCACACAGCAAAACACTTTAAAGAGGTGTTTCCTTTTGAACAGTAATTTGGAGGTTCTATTTATGCCCTTCCAGAAAGGTCAGGTTAAAAACTCCCCTGCAAGATTAAACACTGGGGCAAAATCAAGTATTAAACGAACAGTATAAAGGATAGAAGCTGAGTTCTTTGAATTAATTTAAAACTTGTGATTAAATACTGCCCTCTGCTCATGATTTGGCACTGTTGGTGCTTTCTACCTCTTCCACTAGCACTTAAAATTCAGGAAGGTTTTCCAAGGCCACTGGCTCCCACTGTCTTGGTGGGGGAAAAGACTTCTAGGACTGAAACCTTCCAACTGAGAAGAAATAAAAAAGCTCACAACTTATTTTATTGTGGCCTTCTGTGAAAGAAGATAATACCTTGAGCATCCACTGGCCCTGCAGGCTCTCTAGCAAGCTTCCACCTAGGACATTTTTGATAAAGGATTTATTATTAGATGTTACAAGTTTTTCAAGCTGCTCCTCAGACTATTTTGGCCTGTTTTGTACTACTACGTTTAGCCTGCCTGAGTAGTACATGGTGCTTTCTATTTTGGGCACAACTTCACCTTCTTGAAGCCTTGGTGTAGTGTGTTTTTGTGACCTTTCTGCCACCTGCAGGGATCTTTTCTTTCTGACTGCACTTCTGAGGCATGTGGGGGTTTCTGAACTTAGTTCAAGTTGTTCTTGATTGCAAAAAGAGTCTCTCAGTCTTCCGTTAATCCAGCGTGGACCTTGAATTTAAACACATAGGGATCCATGGCCCCATGTTGTTCTGAATGAACCTGCATGAAGAACTGGACCCGCAGTGCCGGCCAGGGCCAAGTCGAGTTGCTTTCCCTGTGGTTCCCTAATCAGCTACTTAGTGAAATACTCATTAGTGATACAGAAAAATCAGTCCTGGCATTCTGCCTGGTGTGACATTTACTTGATGCACACGGGGGTGTCTGATTCTCCCATTACAGGTGCATTTTTTGGCGCTAAGTTTTTCTAGTCTCTCTGAGCACACTAAAGCCATGGCACCTGCCAGCAGCAGGCTGTTGTAATATAAACCTGTTCTTGTATTTCTCTTTTTAAGGCTTTGAAGCTGCTACTGCTGGTCGTGTGTGCAAGAGCTGATTTGTGTTGAGAATAGGCAGCTGGGACAAGTGTCTTTTTAGAATGAAATAGCTTTATGATGAGGTGGGTGTGCACATAATGTAACTCCATTGGATTTCTAACTTCCTACACCTGAAACCTCTTTTCTTCATCCAGGTCCATGTGGGGTAAGAGTAAGTTCATATGAAATACAGATGGCTTCAGAAAGAGAGCTCTTTCCAGCTGAGACTGGGGAGGCTGAAGCACTGTAGAGCACACTTTGTATGTACCAGCCTTGAAACCCCAATCAAAACTCCTGAGACATCCTCACTCCTTGAGCTGGCTGTGCCATGTGTATGATGCAGATGGCAACCAACTCTTCTAGTATTATTGACTATCCAAGTGTTCTCCACTCCTGCTGCAGGAATGTGCCAATTCTAACTGCACAAACCTTACTTTTGCACCCTCATGTGTCACACTTTCCCTGCCTTTGGTGGGCTTAAGGAGCTTTGTGCTTTCATTTACTTTGTACTTCTAAAGCAAGCCTCCTAGAGCAGTGCACATGTTCCTATGCTTTGTTTTTGTTGTGTGTGATACAACTGAAGGAGGGGTTTCTGCTGGGGGGAGGATAAGCTCAGAAGACCTGAGGATGAGAACATTTAACTACAGTTTGGCTTATCGTTCAACATAATCCATTTACCTTTTCAGTCACTTCCACAAAGGTGACTACACTAAGAACCATAAGCTTGGCTATTTCTCTGGAGCAACTGAAGGTATCAGCTGCCTGGCACCTCTGTGGCAGTCTCTTCAGTGGGAAAATAGAACATTAGCTAAAAATTTACTAGGACAAAGTTGCTGAAGTAAATTTGCTGAGATAAAGGTGGAGTGTTTTAGTGATGAGGCTGAAGGGAGGACTGAAGAGGAGGGTAAGACACAGGAAAACTAAGGAGGTAAACTGTCTTCACTGTGCCAGTGCTGCTTTTGGGAGTGCTGAGACTAGAGAGTTTTATAAGGACACAGACTCAGGCAAAAAGCAGAGCAATTCAAATATCATCCATCTCTTCCAGTGATAATAATTTCTTACCTTTTTATCTCTGTGAATCTAAAAGCACTTAGAAAGCAGCTGGTATCAATTTTCCCCATTAGCCTGTGGTCATCTCAGAGCTGAACTAGAAATTGAACTTGAGTGCTGGGACTGGAGAAATGCTGGTGGAGGGGTCTTTGCCAGGCTTGGGAGAGGCAACTCCTGGATGACATCAGTGTGTAAGAGCAGTGAATGCCACTGAGCTTAGCTGGCTTGTGCTGCTGTAAGCCCCCATCTGTTCCTGGGATCACTGGCCAATTTTGGGGACTGGGTAGAAGGGTGAGGAGGGCAGGTTTTGTACAGCAAGGCCTTCTTGTGGCTGGACTGATGGCCTTGGGAAAGCAAGCAATCCTGGTGCATGACTGTCTCAATAGTGTTACTGCTTTGCAAGGGTGGTGAGTGAAAAAATCTTTATCCATTGTTATCAGATGATCTCCTCTTATCCTAATTCTTTATTCAGGAGATCCATAAGGAAACCCTCGTAGCTGCAGTTGTACTCCCGTGTGTCTGAAGTGTAGGCTGGTTGTTTTTGAAGGAGTATGACAGTCAGAAGCTAGTTAAAAGCCAAGTGATTTCAATACGGGAGATAATGTTGCAGTGACTCCAGGCTGCTTAGCCTGTCTCATCTCCAGGATCAAATTCCTTACATGCAAGGAAACCATTTCTGAATCCCCCAAACAGGTTCTGATCCTATCAGGGGATTTGGGCAACTCGAAAAGCTCACAATCAGCATGAAGAAGCAGGTATTCTGCCTTTACCCAAGCAACAGATAAAACCTTACCCTATGTATGTGCAATAACAGAAATGTATGTCATAGCTGATTTCCTTTTATATCTTCTTATTCCAGTTGACAACAAGAGTCAGATGTACCTGATATGCTTAACCTGGAAAAGTGTCAGCTGTATCATTTTTTTCTCTGCTTTCATATTCCCTGCCCTTCTAACATTTGAACCTGCTGATCTTATTTCTCCTGGCCATCCTTCTCCATGTATTCTTTTTCCTATTTCTATTTCTCCAGCTTTGTGCAGCTTACTACAAGCTGCACAAATGCAGATAATATATATAAATAAATGTACTTATAGCTACCTGCCTTCAGTTGCTGCTTCCAGGAGGAAAAGAAGCTGCAGTAATAAATGAAGTCTGGTAAGTGGAATGAAGGTGGAAATAATGGTGCAGAGCACATCATGTCTGTGGCTTTAGGCAGCTTTGTGGTACATGTGTGTTTATTTTAGAAGTGTCTTAGTTACTCTTGGCTTTCCTTTACCTCTTCCACACTTAACAAAAATATACTAGTAACTTTCATGCAGTAAATAGAAGGGTAGCACTTAATGGCTTTAAAAGAAAACTGGAAGAGAAGCCACTTTTCCGTACTGAAAACATTGCTAAATAATCTTTCTTCATCAGAAATGAGAGCTGAGATCAAAATACTTCAATACTTTTGAGAGGAAACATTTGTAATTTGAAATGTTGCATTGAAATTTTCTTCTACATTCAATGTGTGAGAGCTTTAATTTTCAGGTCTTTGATTACTTGAAGGTTGGTATAACATAATCTTTGCTCCTGGGTGAGGTTGGGGGGGAAGTGAATTTGTTTTGCTTTGTGTGGTTTCAGTTAAATCTCCCATGTAAGTGAGTGGGTACACTCATAGTAACTCCCTCAGGTCTGACTCTGTAGTAGCATGGTGAAAGGGTGACAAACCTTTGCAAGGTTGGGCAACAGGTATTGTGATAGTGGAGACGTTGGTTGGTGGCTTGACCAGAGTTTTAACCTCACTAGTCTGTTACCATGGTGTTATCCCGAGATGTTGTTCAGAAACTATTTGTAGTGGTTGTTTTCTGGAAGGTCAAATCAAAGATGATAGACAAACCAGGAACATGGGAAAGGATGGGGTAGGGAGATGTGCGAGGTTCCAGTGGAAATGGGTCTCTCTGATTTTTGTGCTGTTGTGCAGCTACTAGAAGTCAATGAACTCTATCCCAGCCCCATCAGGACAGTTTGGCAGATATTGTAAGGAAATTATATAGGTGTCAAGGTTCAGTTCCTTCTGTAGAAGGACACCAGTCAGGAATAGAAAGGAGATCTTGGTGTAACTTGGTGGAAGGAATTGACACATCCCTGGAAAGAAGTTGTCCTTAGTGCAAATGGGCTGGAAATGGAATAAAGACACGAGACACAAGGAGCAGATGAACTAAAAGGGCAAGACCGAAAGAGCACATGTAGGACCTCAGCCACGCTGCTTGGACAAGGGGAGCTGAAGCTACACAAGTAATGGGAACACAGGGTTCTCCAGGCTTGCCTGTGAACCGCTGCCCAAACCGCACGGAAAACCTCAGCAATACAACAACCCCTCTGATCACTTGTACCAACACTCGTGTGGTCTCCTGGTCTTGGAGTGAATCAACAGTGAATAAGAGAATTTCATGTTTTATTCTCTGAACCTCTCCCCTTTTCCCCATACCAGGACTGGTACTGAGCAATTGAAATCACGACAAATACAGAGACTTATATTGAGGGCCATGTGAGTTGTTTCTGTGTGGAGAACTTTGTTGTGCTGGCTTATAACAAAGCAAAACTGCATATTTACACAGGGAAAAGGAACCAGAGAAGTTGTAACACTGGTGTTTTGTTTGAAACCTAATTTGTCATGTTAATTAAACCTCTGCAGAGCAAACCTTATATATGACACTTGGTGTTACAGATGGCATGGGCTGGCTTCTAAGATTTCTGGTTTGAATCATTACCCCTATGTAATACACCGTGGGCCAACCATGCATGATATTCTTGACAAGGATAAACCCAGCTGGCTTATAGTAACAGAAACCAACATTTATTTCAGCCAGCTATTGAGCGATAGTCCTTTCACTGCAGCTCATGTTGCCAAGCGTGCTTTCCAAAACCCCTGAGGGCATTGCTACATGTTGTTGGGAGCAGTGAGTTTTCACACTCCTGCTCTTTGTGACCATCTCAAACTTACCCTTAGTTTCCAGGTCTAAAACGGTTTTCTTCATCATCTAGTAAGAACGTTTTGAATGAATTCATATGGTAAAATAAATCTGGGAAGCTCTTCTTGTCTGTTCTGGAGAAAGCTGCATTCCAGACACTGTGGGGTGGGATTGTGAAAGGGAGAGTATTTTGGTGCATGCTTTTTTTGGGTTTTTTAGAACAGCTTAAGAAAGTACATGAACAAGAATGCAGAATTTCAGCTCATGTGAACCAGAAACTGAAATGGCTCTAGGATCTGGGAGTCAGGAGGAGAACTTGGTGAACTTGTGCATGTAAGAGGTGGTTTCCTAGTCCTGTGCTGTAGTTTTCACCTCGTGAACAGCACACAATGCAGAGAGACCCAAACATGTGCAGTGATACTAAAGAGGAAAACAAATGGGGGGGGAGTGAACTGATGCAGGCAGTGAAATGCCAAACAATTGGCACTGACTTTGAGGGGGACCATAGCACAGCCTGGTTTGGTTCAGAAGGATACTTCAAACCCTGTGAGCTTGTAAACAGTGCTCTTCCTTCTGATCTTGTTCTTGGTGTGACTGATCTTGCTGAAGAGAAAAAGGTGTCTGCTGAACATGCTACAAACCTGAGGAAAACTGTTTTACAGTAACAGGGAAATCTCTCTTTTAAAAAGGAGTTTATTTCTTGAAGCAAGGCATGTTATTGTACTGCTACCTACACATTTAAGAAATGTACATAGCAAGTTTGAGATGAGACATTAGGCAGAAGTTCTTCCCTATGAGGGTGCTGAGGTGCTGGCCCAGGGTGCCCAGAGAAGCTGTGGCTGCCCCATCCCTGGCAGTGTTCAAGGCCAGGTTGGACACAGGGGCTTGGAGCAACCTGCTGTAGTGGAAGGTGTCCCTGCCTGTGGCAGGGGGTTGGAACTGAATGAGCTTTAAGGTCCCTTCCAACACAAACCAGTCTCTGATTCTATGCAGAATTCCTTTTGAATTTGAAACACATCCTGGATGGAGCCATTGGAAATGAAAACAAGGTGCTGAAAGCTGAATTGCAGGTGGAATGTGTGAGGAGTTTCTTGGTCCAGGAACATAAATCCTCTCCTAGAGAGGAACAGGATTGCATCAGTTATTATTGCAAATTCCATGTTTCTTTCCACTGGCAGAAGAGGAACTGCAGGGGACAGAACAGGCGGGATTATTTACGCTTTATCCTTCTTTCCTGTTGATCTGTCCTTGCTCTTCTCTTGAAGACCGAGTCTTCAAGAGCTCCCATGTGTAAAGCTTATGTTATCTCATGGATGGGGGACAAAAACCCCGTAAGAGTGTAAGTGTTTGTTACACAAAGGAGAGCGTTGGTGGCTTTGAACAGAAACTGTAGGGTGGCAGCTGGTTGGGTTGTTCAGCTCCTCAGGCAACCCCACATTACTGCTCTATCCAGGGACAGGCAGTTTAACTGTGTTTGCAAGTAATGTGCAAAACCTCCTGTGCTTAGTGGGAGGTGTTTGTCCAAGAGCCAGGACTGAATGTGTTGCCTAAATGAACGCTGCTTGATCCATTTGGCTGTGCATCTCCATAAGGTATTTACGTAAGTGCACCCAAAATAAATGGCATTCTGATTACTTCATCACTCTGGAGTTATTGCAGTTGAGAAGATGGTCAGAGAAGAGCAGCTAAGAAATTAACAGGAGCCTGAAGGCTTTGATTAATAAGGAAAGTTACTGGAAGGTGCTGGGGGTGCCAGAGGGAGGGAGCATAATACACTATGAACATTTGAAGAACAAAAACATGAGGAGGGATTACTCAAGACAAAAGCAAGGTGAAACTAGAGAGGTGTGAAATAAATGCAAGGAAGAACATTCCTGACAGCGAGATGTTTCAGGCTGTGTATGCAGTACTCTGAGAGACCCTTGGCCAATTGCATGTCTTGAAACTCAATTGAATAGACAAAGAATAACAACCTGTAGCAGGCAATCCTTTATGGTAAGGCAGGAGGAGATGATGAGTGACTTAGTCGTGGCAAGATTAAGTGCTGATAACATGGCTGGCTCCGTGATATTTTAAAGTTGAAGCATCGTGTTGGTGTGCAAACGGGGACAAGGCAGTTGAGCAGTTTAGTGCATAGACCTTGTGGAAAGGGAAAGCTGGAAGCTGTCAGTCCTGAGATTTCTAGGAAAATACATTACTGTCAATACAGCTTCTAATTTCATTTTGAATGAAATACACTTTGTGATAGGAAATGGATTTTTAATTGTATATCAGATAGCTTTAATTGTGTTTAGACCAATCTCAGTTGCTCCACAGTTCTGCAGATGTCAGAGGTGTGTGAGAAGTCCCAGAACTATGTTGCAGGAGGAACCCTGTGCTCACGTATGTGGGTTCTGCTGCAGAGCGGGACTAACCACCACTTGAGTCTACTCTGCACACTTAATAGAAAGCATCTTTTTAAAGCAACCCAAACAACTTCAGCTTGCAAACCAGTAGAATTACAAAGCGAGCGTGCAGTGAAGTCACATGGCAGTGTATAACTGCTCTGAAGTGTTCCCCAGCCCTGCATGGTGCACAAGGTTTCCCCTCAGCCAGCCAGGCTCCTGCTGCCCTGAAGAGCAGCATCTTCATCCACCTTCATCTCTCCTTCTCTTCCCTCCTTCATCCACCTTCTTTTAGTTAACTACATGTTATCAGGCAACATAAAATGAAATGGATAAACTCAGGTCTGTGTGATGTGTCTTAATATTCTAATGCTTCTCAGTTGCCCGAAATCCCCTGCAGGAACACACCCTGGCAGGTCTATATAATTATCTCCAGTATTTAATATAAATTCAGTATTGTTGGCAAGAAAGATCACTTCCAACACTCACACTGTATTTTACTTTTAGCAAAGCCATTACTGGAGTCATGTCTTTTATTTATATTAACATGGTATTAACTGTGTAACCTAATAAAGATGCAAAATGCATGAAATCAATTAGGTACAGATTTAAGGAGTGTACATAAAGGAAATGTTCTGATTTACCTTCACAGTTGTTGAATACAAACCCTGAATGTGGAAGGATTCAATTGACTCTATTTAATTCCATTAATTAATTTCTGCTATTGGTTTCTTTGCCTCTTTACTTCAGTTTTAAAATGTGGATCCCAGTTATAAGATTCCCTTCAGTCATAACAATTTGAAATGACAAGGTTTATTAAACAATATCATTTAGACTCTATGAGCTTACTAGTTAGAACCTTTGTTCCAACTTAATCTTCAACTTCACAGAAGGATTTCAGGTTTTTAAAAGATTTTTTGTTTCTGTTTTCCATTAATTTGTAACGTGAGCAATGTGGAAAGCCTCTTATTCAATAGAGAGCTTCCAAAACATGTCCAAGCCCATAGTTTTTAGTTAACAAGGGAGAAGCACATCAACTTATTTTATTTTGCAGTATTTTGTCCAAACTAGTGAGAGCTCTGTATAGGAAGCAAATCAAATTAGATCTGGTAGGAATACAATTTTTCCTGCACTGTCTCATTGTGAACCAGATTTCCATAATGCTTCGTTGTTGTTAAAGTTGTCACCGAGCTGCAGAGAACCTCAGACTTGCAAATAGCAGCAGCTGGGAAGCAGTTGGGAACCGTGTTTGTTGGGTGGGTTTGGTTTTGGTTGGTTGGTTTTGGGCTGGCCATGGACACTACGCACATTTGGTAACTCTACTGACAAGGTGAGCAGAAATGAGCTAGTAAATCATCTGGAGATGCATCCTGTGAGCAAGTCGTGTGTGTGAGGAGAGTTGCTAATGCTGTGGTGCTGCTCCTGTTAAGATTTCAATGTGATGTGTAGGATGGGGTGTATTGCTGCCTGGGGAATTGGCCTCTTGTCCACCGCACAGAACAAATGAGCTGAGCTTGGCCAGTTTGGTCTCCTGGAGCTTTTATTCCTGCTAACTCCATGGCACCTGCAGTCCAAGGGGCTCCTGTGTTTCCCCATGTGACGGTGCTTGCTTTGCAGGAGGTGTGCTGCCCTACTTCTAGTGTAAACTTCATCCCATTTCTTTCAGATCCCTTACCAGATCATTTCAGGTTCTACCTCCCAGGCAAAGCCTCTCAGTCCAAGTCGAGGAAGCAATGCTGTGTGTGCAGTGAGCAGGACTGGCGCACAACAGGGCATGTCCACTCTCCCAGCAGCCCGCACTTGAGAGCTGTGTGGCTCTTTCCATAGAATCATAGAATCAACTAGGTTGGAAAAGACCTTTAAGATCATCAAGTCCAACTGTTCCTCAGCATGAGCCCATGTCACTGAGGGCCTTGTCTACGCCGTTTGTGAACACTTCCAGGCTTGGTGACTGCACTACTGCCCTGGGCAGCCTGTTCCAATGCCTGGCTTTTTCAAGTGCATGATGTCCTAGGGTGAGGATCAGGCCAGTGTGACATGCAGCTGTCAGGAGCTTTTAATAAAGTCCTTTAAAACCTGGCTCTCTAATGCACTGAATATGCTGCCCCAGTCTTGGGGCATCTGAGCAATGTTTAAGGGCTTGAGTTCTACAGGTTTTGCTGGGACTTCTGTGCATTGAATTTAATAAGCACTTACATGATGAGTTAGGGGTTTGGAGATTAGGGATCTTGTGCCAAATAGTGCAGCACTGAGCCCCCAAGCCAGCTGACAATCCAAAAACCCAATCAGGGTTTATTTTTACAATTAAAAAGGCAAAGGTCATGAATAATGTATGTGGTCAAATCAATCGTGCACGTTCAAAGCATCAGTTAATCACAGAAAGAGAATCAGGCTGTGTACTATGCGTTAATGTTTACTTCTGGGAAATGAAGGTGGAAGAGGCCACTGCTATTCACTCTCTGGAAGTATCAGGCAGTAGCAGCAGCTGTAGTTGGCTGGGCAGAGGCTTGTGCCATGAGATCACTCTGGAAAACAGAATTAGCAACGGATCGAAGTGGTAGAGTTATGATCTGACCTATGGTTGTGTCACTGTGTGTATTCAAGGGAAGTGCATTCAAATATGCTCCTAAATGCTCATCATCTAATGAGACAGAATAAAGAGTAATTCTTTAGGGAAAGGATGAATGAAAACCAGCAGATGTGCCACAGCACTTGATTCCCAGTGCTCAGCCTGAAAAAGAAGGGTTTCTAAAAGGCACTGGGGGTCTGTGTGTTGGTGGGCTTTGGTGGGATATACCACACCTGGGATAATCACAGGTTTTGTGCCCACTGGACTCTGTACTGGTTGAACTCCTCAGCTGGAACAGTGGAAACAGATTTGGGTGGGCTTCTTTTGTGTGGTTTCATTGTAGATTTGGTTTTTTGAAACCAAGTGAGTTATTTGGGCTTCCCTCAGGGCAGGTTGCTGTGTACATTAAATGGGAACAATTTTCTAGGTAGATCTTCCTTAAGCTATAGCTACTCTTGGGGCCTGCTGAGGACCCTGTGGCTGGGAATGATGTCTCCTATTACAGCTGGAGGCAGGGAGTCTTTAGGGATTAAGAGAAAAATCCCACCGGGACCTTGCTGCGTTTTACAAAAACCAGCTTAAAGTGACATTCCCAGTATCCAACTAAAAGTCCCTTGGCACAGCGGAGAGTTGTCATGGATACTCAACTCCGAGACACTATAAAGCCCATCATTTGATACATCTATAAAATCTTCATGCCTTTAAAATCTGCTCTCAGTATCATTGCAAACCCACATCAAAGCAGATGGTACAGCACTAGAAAAATAACCTCTTCCTCTCTTCAGGCATGGTGAGGGTTCTGTTGCTCAAAACCCTCCCAGCAGTGCCAAGAAGCCATCACCTGAGCACCATTAGGACGCTCTTTAATGTAAATAAAGGAGGAACGTGTTACACTTTGACTAGAGATCCCTTACTGCTATAGATGTGTGGCTGCCTCTTTCAGCCTAAAGCCTTCTGTGTTCCATTGACTGAGGTGAGCTACTTTGGGTATGTGACACAGGTTGATGAGCACAGCCCTGCAACCCCAGAGCTCTTTTGTGTATGTTGGAGGTCATGGCAAGTGTTCTGATGAAAGGTTGACTCGATTATTTGTTTTATTGTAAAGATGTGGGAGAAATTTTCTTCATGTGGAAGTTGCAAACTGGAGAGCATGAGGAAAAGTTGGAAGTAAGACCCATTAGTAACCTGCTTGGCTTTGGAGTGGGGCTGTATTTAGTAATCTGGAAGGCTCTACCAGATTTCCTTGTTTAATTGCACATTAGTGCAATAGATCTCTCTGCATCTCTCTACAATTAATTTTAGCTAGGTCCTGACAGATCACAAGGAGCCAGGTTAATAGAGGATGGGTCCTGAAAGGTAACTTCTTCCATGTTTCCTTCAATACTCTGTCTAGGAGCTGACAGCAACCACAGTATCTGTGACATTGCTCTGCTGAGCAGGAAGAACAGATATGTTTTTTCAGAAGACTCAGCTTTTGGGCCCGATTCTAGTAAAAATCTTTTCAATGACTTGAGTAAGCTGTGAAGTGCACCAGGATTCACCTGATCCCCCTTTTGATGTTCAAAAGGATGAAGTGTAACTTAGCTCTGAGTGTGTGGTGCTGATGCTTCATTGGCTTGAGTGAAGCAGAGAGCAATTAAAGTCTGATTGGAAAAGATGTGTCTGCTCCTAATAATGCCTCTGGCTGTAATTAGTGTGGGCTAATAAATGTGTAATTAAAGGTGCTGTGCACTTCCTGAGCACTGTCTGCCACTGCAGGGAAGAAATACAGCCTCACTTGTCATCGACTGTCATGAATCCATCTCCAGTTGCCAGTAACCCTTTAACATGTACATCTGGAGTCAGAGCAGACCTGTGGGCAACAGCTGAGGTAGGTCATGCTCGACAGGTCCCAGCCCTGTTCCGGGGCAGTTGTGGCACAAGTAGCTTTGTTCCTTGAACACAGATGAGTATGTGGGGGTTAAAACTGCAGAAAAGCTGCAAAGAAATTCTGACTCGAGCTGCGTGCAGGAGAGGATGGCACCCCTGAGCTGCAGAGGATGGCAAAGAAAGCAGGGGGTAAGCCCTCCCTTCATGCTGTCAAAAAACCAAAAGTTCTTGTTGGTGGTTTTGAACTTGAAGTGCAGGAATATGGGAAGTTCTCATTTCTTTCTATCAGTGACTGAATTGAACTTGGATGAATCATTAATTTATCCTTTATTGTTTTGTGTAGCACATACATCCTGAATTACATCAAAGAATGCATCTAGGCCATAAAAGTAATGGGTTTGGGTATATGCTTGTAGAAAATGATCTACTCTTATTCAGGGTGATAGTAATAAATACTGAAAGCCATGCATCCTACTAGGAGATACGGCAGGCCTGTAAAAAGAACTACTATAACTTGCAGGCTCTCTGCTATAAACCTCTTTTGGTGTCTAGCAAGCCCACTGAGGTTAGTTGCTTTCAAAAGGGATCAGCTTCTTGAGGTTTTGGCATTGTCCGTGGGAATGAATCAGTGTAAAGATGTAATATCCTTTTGTAAAGCAAGAGAGACTTTCCAAGAATAGTAACCTTTAGAAAATAGCTGTGTGGTTTGAGAGTTGAGGTTTTTTCTTGGACATCCAGGAGAAACTGTAAAGCTGCCTCATGAAGGGCTGCACAAATGATGTTGGTACATCTACACTGCAATGGATCACCAGTCATTAGCTTCAGCCTCAGGTACACCAGCCTTTCAAGAAGAATAAATCACAAATGCTTGTTGCTGAGGGCAACACCCACCTTCTGCATGGTTGAAAACATCAAAAGGGAAAAGAGGACTTGATAATAAGGAAGTTTGGGAACTTGAGAAATTACAGAGGTGACTTCAGATCCCATTGGTCCCTGAGCAAAGCTGTTTCAAGGCATTTTAGTCCTATGACCTTCTTTGTACCTATTTGAAAGCCACAGCTTTTTACCTAAAGTGCTCTAAAGAAGATTAAACAGCTTTTTAACATCTGCTGTGCTCATGGTGTGCAGGAAGAGCTATCAGGTGCTATTAAGATGGATGGGTTTTTACTTGATTTGGAAAAGGTGTTTAAACATACTTTGGTTTAAGTTTTGTATTCTATTATCCTGTGAAAATGGGGGAAGAAATACCTTGCTTTGATTTGGTGATTTTCATTCAAAAGTAAATAAATCTCTAAAAACAAAGCACCCCCACATCTGGAGGTCAGTTCTCTTGCGGGCATAAATAGCAGCATCTGTTTCACAGCAAGCAGCACCTCTGTAATGATGCAGTGCAGAAGTGTATCCGTACAATGGAAAACTGGGAAAAAATGGGGGATAAAATTATAGACTGGTTGTTTGAGTTGCAAGAACAACTAATATTTAAGAATAGTGTGATGAATGTCTTGTGAGGGCACACTGAGGAAGCTGGGCTGGTTCAGCCTGGAGAAGAGAAGGCTCCTTAAGGGGAGACCTTAGAGCAGCTCCAGTGCCTAAAGGGGCTGCAAGAAACCTGGAGAGGGGCTTTGGACAAGGGCCTGTAGGGACAGGACAAGGGGAATGGCTTTAACCTGCCAGAGGGGAGATTGAGATGAGATCTTAGGCAGAAGTTCTTCCCTGCGAGGGTGCTGAGGCGCTGGCACAGGGTGCCCAGAGAAGCTGTGGCTGCCCCATCCCTGGCAGTGTTCAAGGTCAGGTTGGACACAGGGGCTTGGGCGTGGAAGGTGTCCCTGCTTGTGTCAGGGGGTTAGAACTGGAGGAGCTTCCAACCTGGAAGGTCTCCTCCAAGTCAAACCAGTCTGGGATTCTATGAATGAAGGATTTGATAAATTTTCTCTGCCTTTCTTATTTAATATGATCGCATCTTGCCTGACACTGTCTTAATCAGAGAGGCTCTTGCTCAGGGCAGAGCTGCTCCAGCTGCCTCACCTAAACCAGCTCCCAGCAGCCCAACAGTGCTGACCTTTGGTGCAATGTTGTCTCCGGTGGGTTGGACTCTCGTTCCAAGCACAAATCTGAATTCAGGGCTGTGTTCTGCTCAGTTTCTAAGTTCCCCAGGAACCCTCTCATAGGACAGAACAGCAGTAGGCATCGAAGGGGAAATGGTGGTGTTTGCAGTATGCTCTAGTGCTGCTTATTACAACCAGTGCTCTGATTCCTTGATGTTCGCTTGGGGTCTATGACCCAGGAATAATATAGGCTTACTGCTTGAAATAGCCTCACAATCAGATCTGGAGAAAGCCCTCTGGAGAAGTAACTGTGGAGTTTTGAACTTCAGCTGAAAAGCAGTGGTCAAGTCTCTTATTTATCTGAATTTCCCTTGACTTTAGTAAGAGATTGAGCCGAGCAGAGGATGCAGAGATTCAGCCTGAGGTTTCTGGAATTCAAATCTGCTGTTGCCTGATATACATTGCCTTGCCTAAGTCATTTAGGCTGTATTGAGGATCAATTTTTCTTCTTGGTTTTATATTTACATGCTTTGCCCAAAGCTTGCCTCTGCTGGGATTAAGGAATTTCCTCTTGTGAGGTTATTCCAGTGATGAGTGTGAAGCTCAAGCTGGGCAGAGCTTGTTTGATGCTTGGGCTCTCATAAAAGCATCCTGTACATTACAGCAGTGGCTCTCGGGGCAGGTTATCTGCATGTATAGGATGCTTCTGGTAAGGAGCAGAAGGCTATGTCTGGCTGCCTTTGTATCCCACAGCCTCTGGGATAGGTTTTGCATACACCTGGATGGGGCTTTTGAATGCGGGCTTGAACTTCTTGGAATATTCTTACCAGGAGCCAGCAGGATGGCTTGTGCCTCCCTCACCTCTGTCTAATGAATGTAGCACATCAGAGGTCAGTGCTTTGTCCCAGGGATGAAAGTTTCTAGAGCTCAGCCTGTTTGCTAAGATCTCCACTGCTCTCTTGGTAAAAGAGATTAGTTGAGGCAATAAGTTCTGCTCCCTTAGGAACTGTGGTGCTTTGCCAGTTTGTAAATATACAGATGGCATCACAAGAAAAAAATCCAAATACTCTATCAAGCTGTGATGTCTGAAACATTGTTTTATGTTCTAATAGGATCTTGCTTTGATATTGAAGACTTGGATGTAACAAAAGGGAATGTGTAGCTTTAATTTTTTGCAGCTAAATCCTAATGGTGGGTAGCTACTATTAGTGTGTTTGTAGGAAAAACCCCTGAACTTCTTCCTAGTGTAAACTTGATGCTGTATTTTCTGGAGTGTGTTAGTCACAGTGTAACAATCTTCAAGAGAGGGGAAACTATAACCAACCCTCTCTAGCCTCCAACTAGCCTTTATAATTGCACATCTCCTTTTGCTTTAGCTTTTAGCTTACTGTCCCAGATGATTTGAATTCTTACATTGACTTGAAGGACAGTGAAGCTGCCAGATATTTCAAAGTAGCTTTGTATTTCTCACATGAGATGTTTGGCTCAGAAAAATCAATTCCACGCTTTTGTTCTACTTGAAGAAGGAAGAACATGGAGCTCTGAGTGCCATGAATAGGCTCAAGTTGTTTCATGCTTGAATTTCCTTTCACATGTCAGTGCAACAGCCTTCTGCAGCGCTCTCCCTAAAACTCGGTGGTAGATTGGGCTATTGGTGCATGAGATGTCACTTGGCATTGTGGTCCTGGGAACTGTATCCCTGCGTTTCTGCTTCCTTCTCCATCCAGGATGTCTTTCAAATGCAATAACCCAGAATTCTGCATAAAATCCCTGATTGGTTTGGGTTGGAAGAGACCTTAAAGCTCATCCAGCTTCAACCCCCTGCCACGGGCAGGGACACCTTCCACTAGAGCAGGTTTCTCCAAGCCCCTGTGTCCAACCTGGCCTTGAACACTGCCAGGGATGGGACAGCCACAGCTTCTCTGGGCGATATACGGTGTCCTGGGGTATTGTTTGTCCTCAGCCCCCAGGGACTGCCCACAGCCCTCCTGCTCCACTGCCCCTCACACTAGCTTGAAAAGCTTGAACACTTCATGCTGGGCACTGCGAGGGCTCTGCTGTTCTCTCCTGCCCCACCACACACCCGGTGGACAAGCCCAGCCTGTCCTTGCAGACATGTTTTAATAGATCTCTATTATGATCTTCATCAGCACGTGCAAGTGGGGGAGAAGAGAGCATCTTTCTGTGCCTCTCATGTTTAGAAGCTGTAAATAATCCAATAAAATGTAAAGTTTCCTGGAAAGCACTTTGTGTGATCTAAGCATTTTTCACCCTCATTTATCATCTCTGTAAAGTATCTGGTTTTCCTATAGATTTATTGTTTTTCTTTGCCCAGTAATTCTCTAAGCATGTCAGTGAGTAACATTTTTTTACTTTATATATAATGAAGGACTTGACAATTAAAAAAACAAAGAGAAAAGAACCCACTCAGAAAATGCTTTGGGATTTGGTTATTCCAGTAATTTCCTTGTCCCTGTGGAGCTTCTGCAACCGAGACAAGTAAAACTCTCAGATTTGAGTTGAGATAAAGCCCCTAGGAGAAGGGTTTTAGTGAGGAGGAGGAAGGAGGGTCTGGAGTGTCATAGGTCTGAATTCTCCTGATCTCGCTGTATGATGCTGGGATGTTGTTAGAAATTAAGATCTCATATCCACTTTGGTCTGTTGGGTTCATTAATGTTGTGGGCATGAGCCCTTAATAAAAGTGCCAATATGAGGCAGTTTAATAGGTAGTTAAGCCTGATGAGGCAGGAGGAGGCCCTGCCCCGTGCTGTGAGGTGCTCAGTGGCAGAAGGAAGCAGTTTAAATGACTCTGACAGATGGGGTTTCATGGAGCATTTCCTGAGGATGCTGTACAGAGCAGGCCCAGAGTGGTGGCTGGTTAGTGGCATCACTACATTGGGCTTCTGCATTATGTGAGTTTGTGTAAGCACAGAGAGGGCTAGGCAGGCAAGGCATCAAATTTAGGTAAAAAGACAATATGCAGCCACCTTGGACAAGCTGATGCCTGCTAGACAAGTACCTGTGTGAACTGTGCACACCAAATTCAAGTGCTTGATAACCTGAATATGCTGCCCTTTAAGGGAGGTTTGCTGACCCCTGAGCTTCCCCCAGGACATGGCTATGGGCTCATTGGTCTGACAGCCTCCAGTGTAGCTCCAGCCTCATGCTTTCTTCTCTGCAAATAATCGAGACATGGCATTCACAGGCTCTCACTTGTGGCTCTATAAATGACTTCCAAAGTCTGCTTCTGGTATGGATTAACAGGTGTGGGTTTACCTAAGGAGGAGAGGGCAAGGAGGTACTGAATATCCTCCCTTTCCCCTTGGCATTAGTTGCTATGTGCTCTGATGTGCTGTCACTTCACTTGTGCATCCTCCTGGTTTGATCAGAGCTGTGCCCTTTGCAGCGTAGCAGGATCTGATGTCTGTTGGCTGTGGTAATTGTTGTTCACTCAAAGCTGTGTTGGCCTTGACCTATTATTTCAGATTGGAAAAAAACCCCTAAACCCAGTATAAAATACATGTAATTATGAATGATGCCAATCCATATTGGACTGTTTGACAGGGTTGGAGCACGGCATGGACATGTCATGTAAGATTGCAGGGACTGGTGTCAGCCTCTCCTGGGTCAGGGCAGGTTCTGCCTGTGAGCTCTGCAGGCCTGAGACATTCCTTGGTCGCTGGGGTGGATGTTACCATTTGAGTGCAAATGTCATCATGGTGTTTGCTGAGGACTTTGCTATACAGTGCAGCAGTCATAACTGCTTCAATCATATAATCATGGGCTGGTTTAGGTTGGAAGGGACCTTAAAGCTCATCCAGTTCTAACCCCCTGCCACAGGCAGGGACACCTTCCACTAGAGGAGGGTGCGCCAAGCCCCTGTGTCTGCCAGGGATGGGGCAGCCACAGCTTCTCTGGGCACCCTGTGCCAGCCCCTCAGCATCCTCACAGGGAAGAGCTTCTGCCTAAGAGCTCATTTCAGTCTCCCCTCTGGCAGGTTAAAGCCATTCCCCCTTGTCGTCTCCCTGCAGGCCCTTAATCTCATGCTCAGTGCTCAATATAATCTTAGTTGCTGGTTATGCCTTCTGGAGTGTCCATCTCCTGTTCCTCCTAAAGCATTCTCCGTCACTTCCCTTCAAATACCAGCCAACACCATTCCATCTTTTTGCCTTTTGTTTTCCTTTAATTTTGAGATACTCACTGAACCCTGGTAGGTAAAAGGATGCCACAGGATATCAGAGTTCACATGTGAGCACACAGGCTGCTCCTGCAGGCATTGGACTTTCAGCTGTGGAGGGAAGCTGCAGCTGTGAAACACAAGCCTCTTGCTGGCTGAAAACTATGGCATGCTCTTTAAAAATGGGCACTGAGTCATGTGGATCTAGATTTGGAAGAGGACTAAAACTGCCAGCTGTGAACCAGTGTAATTATAACAGATACATTAATACACTTGCACAGGACCTATCTTTGCTGTTCTTACTTGCAACATGTTAGAAGTTACTTTGTGATCCATTCAGGGGTATAAATAGGCTTTACTAGGTGAAGTGCTATGTTGTATAAATAAAGATGCTATGAACTATTGATGGACTATGTGACATCTTAACACTGGTATATTAGATATAAGACACTCAAGTACATTATGGAAGCCAGCATCCTCCACCCATACACATATCTAATATCCCATAAAAGTGTTGCATTTTATAGCCATTGCTTTATTGACGTGAGTGATGTTATATTTCTTGGTTGCCAGTTTTCCCTTTGAACATGGCTTTATCACCAGCTATACACTAGAACTGCAGAGCCCAGGGAGGTTTTCATTTAAGGACCATATGGGAAAATCTCTCTTTGGTTGACCTGTCATTTATTAATCTCACGTAGTCTTTTGTTTGTTTGTCTTTGCTGAGGTGTTGTTGCCTTCCCTTGATATTTGTCTCCCCTCCCCTGGGCAAGCTGAGAGTGGTGTTTGCTTGCTGGGGAAATGAAAAAGGTGACTCTGCTGTGGTGGGATGAGCCTGGTGTCCCCCAAAGCTGCTCTGTCATTTCCCTCCTCAGCAGGATGGGGAGAGAAAGCAGAACGAAAGGCTGAGATAAGGACAGGGAGGGATCACTCACCAGGAACCAGCACAGGCAGAACCGACCTGACTGTGGAAATTAATTTACTGCCAATCAAATCAGAGAACAGTAATGAGAAATAAAACTAAATCCTGAAACATGTTCCCCCACCCCTCCTTTCTTCCCAGGCTGCAGAGGGATCTCTGCTTCACATGGACCTCCATGGGCTGCAGGGGGATCTCTGCTTCACATGGACCTCCATGGGCTGCAGGGGGATCTCTGCTTCACATGGACCTCCATGGGCTGCAGGGGGATCTCTGCTTCACATGGACCTCCATGGCTGCAGGGCACAGGTGCCTCTCCATGGTCTGCACCACGGGCTGCAGGGGAACCTCTGCTCTGGCACCTGGAGGACCTCCTGCCTCCTTCTGCACTGACCTTGGGCTCTGCAGGGCTGCTCGTCTCACACGTTCTCACTCCTCTCTCTGGCTGCAGTTGCTCCTGCTCAGTTTTCTCTTTCCCCTTCTCAAATACATCATCCCAGAGGTGCTGCCGCTGATGGGCTCAGCCTTGGCCAGCAGCAGGTCCTGCATTGGCTATGTCAGACATGGGGGAAGCTTCTAGAGAAGCCACCCCTGTGGCCCCCCTTCTACCCAAACCTTGCCATGCAAACCCAATACACTGCTAAGGGTTAAACTTCAGACTGGGGGAATAAGCAGCTGTAGCAGATGAGATCCTTAATAAGGCTTTTGCTTCTGTGGAAGTGCCCTTGACGATGCAGCTGGAAGGTAGATCAGTGTGGAAAACATGACCTAGATGTTTTTTCTAAGCAGAATACTTACATACACACATAAATATATATATAATGTTGTTCCAGGCACTGGCAGCTCTTTAAAGGGGCAGCAAAAGCTCTTCTTTTTCCCCAGAGAAACACCACATCAACAGGCTTATTTGCCTCAGCAGAGTCCCCGGTGATTAAAGCTACACCTACAAGAGAAGCTGAAAGCCTTTGCCAACAAGCCTTCCTCCTTGCAAACACCATTCATTAGCCCACCCAAGGCAGAGTTTAAAGCAGACATTTTCCATATTCCCTGCATCAACACAGAGAGGTTCCAGCATGCTCTTGTTCAGCAGCAGGATCAGCTCTACACAGAAATACTTAATCCTTCTGCACTGATTTCTGTGTAGAACACCCAATCTGTAGGTACAGAGACTCTCTGTACTTTCTGTGAGTGCTCAGGTGATGTGCTTATTCAGAAATTTATGGATGATTTTTAATGTGAAGTCTGATTGTTGAGGGTTCCTGGGTAACTTTTCACCATGAACAGCTTGAACTGAAGAGTTAACATGAGCAGGAGAATTGTCATGTTTATAAGGAGATCTATCAAGTTATTAGAGTTTATAGCATTTGAAGAACCATTTATTAAACATTAACTTAGTTAAAATTAACCCTTTCTTGGCTCATGACTTGTAGTATGTCAAAATTTATTTTGCTTATCATATGTTACTAATAGTATTAATATATAGTATTATATATGGCTAATTTCAATCAGGGGATTGAATTCTAGTCTAAATAAATGTTGTGACCTTACAGCTGCTCTTCAGAAATGATCTCATAAGCCAGGATGCAGTTAGATAGGCAGCAAGATAGCTCAAAACACAGACTTGTACATACTAATTCCTTGGGATTCATGCAGTGAGTTACTGCAGTGAAATTTTAAATATAAGGCTTAAATGGGTTTGAGTTATTATAGAATCTGAGACTGGTTTATGTTGGAAGGGACCTTAAAGCTCATCCAGTTCCAACCCCCTGCCACGGGCAGGGACACCTTCCACTACATCAGGTTGCTCCAAGCCCCTGTGTCCAGCCTGGCCTTGAACACTGCCAGGGATGAGGCAGCCACAGCTTCTCTGGGCACCCTGTGCCAGCGCCTCAGCACCCTCACAGGGAAGTGTTTATACGTAAGTATTCTCCTGGCCATTTGTACAAGGATGATTAAGAGGCTATAAAACATACCTTCAGGTTCCTATTGCACTCCTGAAACTATCCACACAAAAGTAATTAAGTGTACCTTTGCAAGTAATTCACAAATGGAAGAATTAGAACCAGTAAACAGTGTTTTCTTATTCAATATACTGTTCAGTCTGAGTAACCTTTCCCATCCCCTCACCCCCAGCTTTATTCCAAATCCCAGTACTTGGCATCCCAGTTCTCCCAGCACTCATTTTGTCTAAACGAGTGGCAGTTGACTCCAGTAGGACTGTCCTTGTGCCTGGAGTCAGGTGTACGTGAGTGTTAGGAGCCTCAGTACAGTGATTCTTCAGTGTGTAGTATCTGACTCTACGGGCTGTTCTGTGCCCACAGGGCTCTGGAGACCCAACCTTCCAACTGGAAGCTGTAACTGGTAAGCTTAAGAGCTGAAGTCCTTAATTTCAATTACCTTGAGAGGTACAGTAGCCAGGCTGCAGAATAATTTGTATGTGGCACCCCTCTCTGTTAATCCTGAGAAGTAATAGCTGGTGCTCTCCTTAGCCTATTGAATTTCACCTATTGAATGATTCTGTTTGTGATTCCTTCTCCCCCTGTAGTGAATCAGTAGCTCAACTGAGTAGCTTTTCTCTTTGTTTTGTTTTTAAAAAGCATGCATGTATATCATTTTGACCCACTCAGTTTTCACTTGATACAATTTTGTACACGCAGAAAATCCCTCCATTTGTGGAATTCTTCATTCCAGGATTCCAAATACTCAGTGTGAAAGCAGGTTCCTGTCACCCGGCTACCCACAGAACAGGGGTGCTCAGGCTACATACCCATTTCCCTAGAGCTATGCCCCATGCACCTCATTCCCAAAGGTCTGTTTCCCTCATGCACCTGCCTTTCTCCATATGCAGCTGGTACAGAAGAGGGATTACAGTGTCACAGGTGGAGGTGGCCAAAAGTATGTCAAAGAATCCTCTTCTACCTTTGTGCTGTCCTGTTTCTGAATGCCACAATGCTGAATATGGAAAAGAACTACCTTGTACCAGCTGTCCTGTCTTAGCTGGGGTCAATTTGCCTTGGGGTAGCTGTGAACAGCATTTCTGAAGAGCCAAACCTTGTGGCTTTTCAGTGTGAGTTCTGGAAATGGGAGGATGTTTCCCAGTGAGACCAAAGCAGTTTGCAAAGCTGTGGCTGGGCTGTGTTCAGCCTCTCAGGCCTATGGATCTTGTTCCTGCTTATTTACTATGACCTCTGTGGGTTGCAATAACTTTGCTTTCTTCCCAGAACTGTCTCCTTTGTATCTCAAGTACTCTCTGTTTGAAATTTTTATACTGCTAGTGACAGCACCATGGAGTGAGTCAGCTCCACACTGCTTACACTGTGAGGAATGAAGGGATGCTGAAACATGGTTCAGAGAAAATGTTACAATTCAGTGCTTCCTTGTAGATATGTGTGTCTCATGGACAGACAGCAAACACCGAAGCCTCATGTAAGGGTCACTTATGCTTATACATTTTATAGAAGCATAGAATCCTGGACTGGTTTGGGTTAAAGGGACCTTAAAGCTCACCCAGTTCCAACCCCCTGCCATGGGCAGGGACACCTTCCACTAGAGCAGGTTGCTCCCAGCCCCTGTGTCCAAGCTGGCCTTGAACACTGCCAGGGATGGGGCAGCATGTTGTGGATACCCCAATGTTTGCCAATACAGGAACACAAGAGCAGCAATGCTTTGGCTAGTTATTTTGATATCTCCCTTCCTAAAAAGGCTGCAACATGAATGTATCTTTTAAGGGGAAAAATTAATTGTTGCATGTAGGTTATCATCCAGAGAAATACCAAAAAGCATTTGCCTTTCTGCAATACAATGCAAACACACTGGCAGGCCACAACTAACCCACACTGGAACCACATCCCTGCTGGTGCATGGTCCTGGATCTGCTGCTCAGTGTCATCAGCCAGTTCCAGCTCCACTGGCTCTAACAGGGTACTTGAGCACACAGCCACAAGCTAGAAACTCACCTTATGTCCTGCCTGTGTTTGTCACTGTTTTGAGGAGCTTAAAGATCACCTCATAGGTAATTCCTGCACTCCTCACCTGAAGCCTTTTTCCATCTGCCTGGTCTTTTCATGGCTGCTTTCCCAGAAAACTTACCTTCTTCCTCTGTTTCATGACCTGCATCCACTAGCAAAAGGAAAGGACCGGACCAGGTACTGATAAAGACTGGGGGAAGAAGCAAGGTATGAAACACATTTAGGCTTTGGCTTTACACATGAGAATCTCAACCTGTATTTCCCTCTGGCATTCCTCAAATACTCTTTCATCCCTCAAATACTCCCACCATCCCACAGCCTGGCTAGTCCTGCTGCAGAGCCCTTCAGAAATAACCAGGGCATTTAGGATTAATAGGTGTGCTTTAGGATTTCCATTCACAAAGTGGATATTGCTCATCTGGAGGTTATGGTCAGAGCTGATGGCTCTAAAGCTCCTCAAAGATACATTGCCATAAAAAAATGAAAGGCTATTTATGTGTATATTATTTTATATGTAATATTTAGTGCCTTTCTCTGCCTTCTTGTGTAAGCTAACTGATGGGAGTTCTGCTTCTGAAACTGTGGTAACTGTTCAACAGTTTTTTCAGGTACCTTTACTTACTGTTAGTTTCCATGCACGCAGTTTGCAAACTATGTAAAATATGTCTTAAACAGCAAAGTAAAATAAATGCCAGGGCTCTTCCAGCTGCTTGCAGTGCAGACGTGCCAAACCATTTCAGTGGTTTATAGCCTGTTGCCCCACATCAAATTCTGTGTTGCTTTTGGTTTAAGGGCTAATAGCTTTTTGAAATTTATTAGTGCTTTCTGGTGACAGATCGAAGATTAGCTGTTTATCCATAGTTCCAAGAGGTATTCTATAATCCTGTGGCACAGTAAATTTTATGAGGAATTTTATAAGCTTTCATGAGTGTGTTGTGTTTTAAAATGTTAAAAAAGCAGCTTAGAAGAAAACAAAGTAGTGCAGCTTCTCCCACTGATGTTACACTGGTGTTTGAAGTGCAGCATTGCTAGGGTGAGGAGGAATGACTGCGGGGCCTACAGGGAGTGAGGAAGCCAGCAAGCCCACAGCTTTAACTGCAGCAGAACTGGTTTACGAGAGGTGTTCATGGCTCTGCTGCTGGTCCTGGATCAGGTGGGAAAGGCCGAGTGCTCCTGGGGTGAGGGCAGGGCTGGGGACACGCGGGTTTCTTTGCACTGTTGCAAACTGTGACTGTGACTTGAATGAATCCTTGAGTGAAGGATGCTCAGTCCTGGCAGTGTTCAAGGCCAGGTTGGACACAGGGGCTTGGAGCAACCTGATGTAGTGGAAGGTGTCCCTGCCCATGGCAGGGGGTTGGAACTGGATGAGTTTTAAGGTCCCTTCAACCCAAAGCAGTCTGTGAATCTCTTAGTGCTTTACTCTTCTGCAAGGAGAAAGAGGGAAATGCCCAGTTGCTATGATGAGACAGACCAAAGGAGGCAGAATAAGACAGGCTTAGCACAGCTTTTTTTTCCCCTTAAGAATACTCTTCTCAGCAAGATCTCCAGCCCTACATGTGGATGTATGTTCCTTCAGGGAATTCATTTCAGAGGCAGGGTCTAGCACATAATTCTCTTTCTGCTGCCTTAAAGATGTCATATCCTTCACCCACAACAAATGCTGTTGTTGGAAAGGAAACAAAATCTCTCCAGCCATTCTTCTGAAATGAAAGCAGCAATCTTCCAAACGAAAGCCAATCCCTTCGGGGTAACTCAATAACTACATAGCCCATATGAAAACAGGCATCATGGTACTTGTGAGGCATCAAGATTCACAACTGTTTTATCAGGCTAGAGCTGCCTGTGGAGATGTTTGTCTCCGGCAGTGGCTGAAATGGTGCTTCACAGGGACATGAGTGCACTGTGCTTGGTGACAGAGATTGCTTGAATCCTGCTTTTATAACTGGGGAGAAAATCACACTCTGTTTTGGGCACTGGTTTTTTTTGATGGAGCAAGTTACAGGTTTTACTCAGCCTTGGGATCTTTGCAGCTCCCCCATCTGGTGTGAAAGGAGCAGGCTCAGCTGGAGCTGGTCACCTTCCTCCGATGTTCCTGCATTGCACAGCCTGACAAGAAAGCACAACACAGCCAGAACTCTGCTTTGTGTTGTCCCAGATCTCCCACAGCAGTTTCACATAGCCATTAAACAAGAGGAGGAGACAGGGTTTTGCCCTGAGTGACTTCCCAGCTGAGCATATTTGCAATAAAAAGGATACTCCTACCTGATAAGAGCTGCTTTCAGGAGCCTCCATAATGGGTTTTCCAATTTTGTGGACCCCACCTCCCAGACTAACCACCCACGGCTGGTGATGGGGAATATTTCAGCCCCATTGCTCAGCCGAGGGTTTCAGTGTGTTTCTTAGGGCTGCTTAGAAATACAAAGGTAGCAGCAGAGAGTGTGAGTTTGTGCAGTATTTGTGCAGGAGTAGAGACCTACCAAAGAGCTCCCTTTCCACACAGGCACCAGAGTTCAGAACAGCTCAGCACGTTGGGATTTACAAGCAGAGTGAAGCTCTTTGGAAACCGTAGCCCCCAGTTGAGCGTCTGAATGTTTGATCCATGACTATCCTGAAAACTCAGCTCTGGGCGATTTGCCTGGAGACACCCAATGAATCAACAGCAAGTCTGGAATTAAATCTGGCTGGCTTTTGGTTTGGTATTTTCTTCCCCACTCTACCTTTCATTGAACTCCACAAGGATACACAGCACCTTGTATTTATCTATGTGGTATGGCTGAGACATGCCCCCCAGCACAAGAGGGGTGTGGAGCTGTTGGAAGGAGGCCACGGAAACGCTGTGAGGGCTGGAGCAGCTCTGCTTTGGAGCCAGGCTGAGAGAGCTGGGCTGGGTCAGCTGGAGAAGAGAAGGCTCCTTAAGGGGAGACCTTAGAGCAGGTCCAGTGCCTAAAGGGGCTACAGGATACCTGGAGAGGGGCTTTGGACAAGGGCCTTGTAGGCACAGGACAAGGGGGGATGGCTTTAACCTGCCAGAGGGGAGACTGAGATGAGCTCTGAGGCAGAAGTTCATCCCTGTGAGGGTGCTGAGGCGCTGGCACAGGGTGCCCAGAGAAGCTGTGGCTGCCCCCTCCCCGGCAGGGTTTACGGG
>NW_009915339.1:0-5218 GCF_000696875.1 Nestor notabilis | reverse complement strand
CGCCTCGAGTGAAGGGTGCCCCTGCCTGTGGCAGGGGATTGGGACTGGAGAAGCTTTAAGGTCCCTTCCAACACAAACCAGTCTGGGTTCTGTAAGAAGGTTTATATCCATTCTGTGTTTTGGGAATTGGTAAGAGTTGATAAATAGATCCCCCAAATAAACCAAAAGGCTACCTGGCAGGGAAATTTGCTTGTTTAATTCAGAGTGTAAATATATATACCTCTGTTTCTTGACCTACTTATTTTCTAAATATGAAGAACTGCTTTGAAGTTTTCTTTTTGATAGGATGCAGAACACGACAAGATCTCTTGAAATTTTTATAAGCATCTTATAATTTCTGTAACAAGAATTTTATTCATCTCTATCACTGATATTCAATTAGTGTCATGCCATACATGGAGTGGCATTTGTTGAGCAGTTGTTGCAATCTGTGGTTCTTCTTTATGGGGAAGTTAAATTTGTCAGGTTAAAACTGCATTATTTCCAGATGGCCAGTCCCCCATTCAGAGCCACAGCAGGAGAAAAGCCACCTTGTGTGACTGTAACATAGTTTAAGCCCAAATCCAGTGCAAGAGATATCTTAATTATCTAAAACAGAAGTACATGCAGAGTCAGAGGAGTGAGTTTCATACACACCAGCTTGTAAAGCTCACCGTATTCTTTTTTGTTTTCTGTATTTAAGACTATACTCTGTATTTTTGACATCAATACATGGAGAGCTCTTGTAGAGGAGGGAAAAAAAAGTAGGTGAGGTGTCAGTTTTGCATTGATATCTGTAGCTGTACACGGCCAGGTCTTGAATGTGGATCCTCAGTGCAGTCTCCCAGCTGCCGTCCTGCCCCAGCGTTGCTCTGCATGGAGCAGGGTGCTGGGGAGGGCCATGCACTGCACCCAGAGTCCAAGGGCTCAGAGAAAGCTCTGAGTCTTGACCCTAAGCTGAATACTTGATATGAGGCACAGGATAATATAAGGGGATGCCTTATAACAGTTTTCCAATATGTAAAGGGGGTGTCAAGAAATCTGGAGAGGGGCTTTGGACAAGGGCCTGTAGGGACAGGACAAGGGGAATGGCTTTAACCTGCCAGAGGGGAGATTGAGGTGAGCTCTTAGGCAGAAGTTCTTCCCTGTGAAGGGTGCTAAGGCCCTGGCACAGGGTGCCCAGAGCAGCTGTGGTCATCAAGTTGAATACTGAAGTTTAAAGCAGCAAAACTGAAGAGTAGGTGAGCTCTAAGCTCTGATTTTGCTTTTTCTAAGTTCATTTCCGAACTCAGTCAAGAGTCGAAGTCATTCTAGAAGCTTTAGAAATGCGGACCCTGAAAGATACTTATTGATAACCATTGCAAAGATCTATTTTTAATATCCTTGAGGGAACCATAAAGCAATCTCATAAGCTAAAAGTACAATAAGTTGCTTGTTTTTTCACAGCATTTCCCTGATGTGTCGGTGATGAGCTGTCCATGCTCACAGTCGGTACTTAAAAATTCATGAAATATGAATAGAGTTATTGTAATGGAGAACTAAATATGTTCCCAAACTTTGAAGATAAAACTGAAGAAAGTTACTTTTGTGCATTATCTGTTCCCTTAGTGGAGGAAAATTTTCAAGGCTGGAGATAAAGGGTTTGCTCCTTGATGTTAAATACTTGCCTAAATTACTGTCAAAAAGGAATCCAGAGAGCGCAGACAATGTGCTGTCAACTTTTAATATTAGCTGCTGGGGAAAAAAGTAAACCTTTTATTGCAAGCGCTTACTCATTTCACAAGATGAGGCCTCACATGGCCAATGAACTGACGGTGTGGAGAGATGTGGTGGTGGTGGTGACCTGGGACTGGAGCTCTGCATGCAGTGAGGCCTTGTGCTGCACGTTGTGTTGCATCTGCCCTTCCCAAACTGCTGCCAAAGGGAGAGTGCACGCTCCCAGCCGCCAGCAAAAGCCACTGCCATCACCACTTCATGGAGCATGAAGAAACACCAGCATGAAAACCAAAGAGCCCATAGGCAATTAAGAGGCTTAAATTCATCTGGTGTGATGGGGAAGGGATTTCTCAGAGGTGGTTTTGAGCAGAAAAGGAACAAAATTAAAGCTGAATAATCATAGACTGGTTTGGGCTGGAAGGGACCTTAAAGCTCATCCAGTTCCAACCCCCTGCCACGGGCAGGGACACCTTCCACTACACCAGGTTGCTCCAAGCCTCTCTGTCTAACCTGGCCTTGAACACTGCCAGGGATGGGGCAGCCACAGCTTCTCTGGGCACCCTGTGCCAGCGCCTCAGCACCCTCACAGGGAAGAACTTCTGCCGAAGAGCTCGTCTCAATCTCCCATCTGAAAGGTCAAGGCCATTCCCCCTTGTCCTGTCCCTACAGGCCCTTGTCCAAAGCCCCTCTCCAGGTTTCTTGTTGGCCCAAGAGACTGAGAGAGAAAGGAAAGACTGGCAACTCCTGAGCACCATCTGAAGCCTGAAGACAAAGAAGAAACCAAGTTGCACTAAGAATACTCCAGCCACAACTTTATTTTGAGGAAACAGTTCATGGCTTTGAATTGGACCCTTATGGGGTTTTTTGGTTTGTCTCTTTGTTTGGAGTGTCTTTTCCCTCTTGCAGATGATGGCTTTCATACAGGGATTCAAAGTCACAGAAAGGCTCATGTATGCAGTTCAGGCAGATTTATCTAAGAAGTCCCAAACATGTGCTTTGTTGCTGCTGCTTGAGATGGAAATGTAGCTGTTTGGACCTCTCCATGTGGGTGCAGGTCCCCATGGCATTGCCCTCGCTCACTGCAGAAGCAGGTAGGAGAGGCTTGAGCTGTAGGAAGGCACCTCAGCTGCATGCCCTGCGGAGCAGACAGTGCCGGCTGTGGCTCCAGTAAGTAGCAAGAAACCCCTTTACTTCTGCCTGATTTACATCTACCAGAACATGAAGAGAGCCTGCTCCAGATGTGTCATGGCTTAGTACGTCCATCATATACTTCTAAAGCGATCAGGATGAGATAACTTCTAGAAATGAAGTTATTTTTGTATCTGTAGTTCTTGTAACTGGCAGCTAGTGTTTGCTGTGTGTTAAGGAGCAGAGATTTTAGCTGAAGGATTACTATGTCATTAACCAATTCATTGAATATTCATGATTTGGTGGATTTTTTCTCCCCACAGAAGAAGAGCAGTAATTATTTTGGCTAGCACTTGAAAAGAGCGTGTGTGCTGTTGGTGGAACTCCACTGTGTTGGGCAAAAATAGAATCTTTCTATTAGACATGCAAACTGATCTTCTCTCCCTGATAAAACCCCTTTAGTTATTCTCTATTTAGTAACAATGCTTTATGCTTTTTTTCTTTGGTAGGAATGTAATGACAATGGAAAAAATGAGACAAAAGAAAAAAACCCAAACCCTCCCATGGTGGTTGAGCTGGTCCTGATTTACAGTGGGCTCTTGGCAAACCTTGTCACACTTAGAGCCAATCACCCTTTCCTATTTGGGATTTAAACTGTATTCAGCGTTGCAGTGGTGTGAAGCTCAAGTGAAACGCTGTTCAGGTGGGAGATGTTCTGCAGCTGGGCTGGGCACTGCAGGTGATGGCTGTTTGCTGTCAGCTCGCAGAGCTTCAAACCCGGTGCTGCTGGTTCTACCTGTAATATATAAAGAAAAGCAGCAACACCCCCAGGTGCTTGGGAAGGGGTTTGAAGGTGATCCTGGTGGATAGGGCAGGGGCTCTATGGCTGGCTGGTGAGCACGTGGGTAGTCTAAATTGCTAGTGCTCATGCTGTGTCCTGTGCAGAGTATAGGTTTGATTTTTGTTTTCCTACAGGTTTTTTATGTTTATTATTTCCTGACGTGCTGTCCCAGCACCCAGGTGTCCTGGAACTACACACAGCAGCATAGGGTTAAGATGAGATGTTGTTTCCTCCCTCCCTCCCTGCTTTCTTTGGAGACTTAATTCTGCCCCTTTCCTGGGGACGCAGGGTCAAAAATAATCTCCTTGGCCTTCAGCAAGGAGCTGCTTCAAATTCCCTTGATTCCCCTTTTAAAATACAGTAAGACTTTTATATTATCTTTGTTATTGGGGTCAAATGTAATGGTCATGTACCAAACTTTGTTATTGGGGTCATATGTAATAGTCATGTGCCAAACTTCTTCAAATCTAGCTTTTTCCAACCAGGGTTTTATAATTAAAATAGGTCTTGCCGTGTCTGTGTAATGCACCAACAGTGACTTCGGTGGGAGGGCTGTGTAATGAAGGACTAGCTGGGATGGGTCAGCTTTATCTGAGGCTGGTTTAAAATTAGCAGCAGGTAGTAGTCTTCTGTTTGCACAAGTATTTCTGCTCCTGATGGTCTGGGCCATGTGGCTTCTCTTTCTGGTAAACAGCTCTGCAAAGCTGTGTTGGGATCTGTTTGGTTGGAGATTTATGGTTTTGTTTTTTAACAAAAGGTGCTTTTATTGATAGAGGGAAAACATCTCAGTTGACAGGTCTAGAAACAAGACTCTTCTGTTTATCACATGCCAAAACCACCCAAAGAACCCCCAAACCTGCAGGTGTTGGGATAAGCTTCCCCTCAGCAAAAAGCTGAGAGAGCTGGGCTGGTTCAGCATGGAGAAGAGAAGGCTTCTTAAGGGGACACCCTTAGAGCAGCTCCAGTTCCTAGAGGGGCTACAAGAGACCTGGAGAGGGGCTTTGGACAAGGGCCTGTAGGCACAGGACAAGGGGGAATGGCTTTGACCTTTCAGGTGGGAGATTGAGATGAGCTCTTAGGCAGAAGCTGTGAAGGTGCTGAGGCGCTGGCACAGGGTGCCCAGAGAAGCTGTGGCTGCCCCATCCCTGGCAGTGTCCAAGGCCAGGCTGGACACAGGGGCTTGGAGCCACCTGCTCTAGTGGAAGGTGTCCCTGCCTGTGGCAGGGGGTTGGAACTGGATGAGCTTTAAGGTCCCGTCCAACCAAAACCATTCTAAAGCCATTTCCTTGCACTGACACGGGGTGTTTGGGGGGTATGTAGAAAAGCGGCATGGTTTGCTTCGTTTGTTATGGAACGCCTGTGGGGAAGCCGGGTTTCCAGGTGAGAGGATGAAGGAAAGAGCACGCATCCCACCCGCCGCGTGAATCCCGCGGACTCAAACTTTCCCTCACCCCGCACAGCGGATGTGCGGTGCCGCTGCCCGTCCCTATCGGAACGCTGCGGGCAGGTGGCCGGCGCAGGACGCGGGCCCAGCTCTGCGGGGCCGCTCAGCCC
>NW_009915338.1:2641-6150 GCF_000696875.1 Nestor notabilis | reverse complement strand
AAAATAAAATAAAATAAAATAAAATAAACCATCAGGAAATGGGAGAAGACAGAGAATAGAGGCAAAAAAAAAAGATAAACCATGGATCAAATGTGACCTAATTGAAAAATCTCTGAAGCAAAACGGGAGGACAGCTGGAAATGTCCTCTAAGATGCTGTCTTACGACAATGACTAGGAGAGAGGGAAAGCAGTTAGTGGGCCAGTGCAGATGCCATCCAGTGATAAAACACCACAAATACCTTGTTGGGGTGTTCCACCGCTGTCATTCTGAAAAGAAGGAAAACAGAAAACACTGAAGGTTTTCTCTCCTGCAAAATAAGCCCTGGCACCCTCTCCACTCCCTGCCCGCTAGCCTGCTCTCCAGGGGTGTGTGCAGAAGCAAGCTTCACAGTATGAACCAGCTGCATCTATGCCCTATCTCCAAAGGAAAGAGGCACCTCAAGAAAGGTGTCATGACCTGAAAGGGATTGTTGTGTCCTTTAGCCCCATCCTACTCTCTGTTTCTTTCCCTGCCTTAACCTGTAAACTGCAAATCTGGAACAGGGATAGTCTGATCCAGAAAATGTCCAACAAGAATTCAAGCCTACAAGGGATTGGGTCTAGGTGGCAACAGATCACAGTACCCTGAGCAGGCAGGAAGTTTCCACAGCTCCTAAGGCCGCTGTGGCCCTTAAGGCAAGGGTGAGCTACCAACCTGCTTTAGCACTGTAAACTGCATGTGGAAAACCTCCTATGTTAGAGAGCTCCCAGCATCATGGGTTTATCACCTGTCGTAACGGTGCATGTGAACTACTCTGAATATACTTGGAACTGCCTGAAATTTCCAGCTTCCAGGACTCAAAACAAGAACAGACACCCCCCCCCCCCCAACAAAACAAAAAGAGCCCACCCCCCCCCCCCCCCCCAAATCCTAACAACCTAAGCCAAACATGTATTTTCTCCTTTTACACAATTCTTTGAGTTTTTAACTCCATAACTTTAAGTCTTCAAAATTAACCACAGAAAGTTCCTGTCCAGGAACAAGCCTCAAGCTCTTCCATGACACTAAACACCCTCAGCATCATTCATTCACCGTTCTTTAAAAGAGAAACAACCTTTTTATGTCTCTTCAGTAGTTCTGTGAGGCCTGAGGCATCCACCTCACAAAATACTTAAGCACTTGCTTAACTTCAAGCATTTAAACTCAGGGGGGGCCCAGAGCAGTAACATGAAAATGAGTGTGCGAAGTTAAATACAACCCTTTGTGCAACAGACAAAACCAACCTATTGTCTTGGTACCACCTCTGGCAAAGAACAGATTTTTAAAAGGAAAGGAAAGAAAGACCAATACTTTGCAATTAAATTAAGTTAAAATCTGAGCTTGCTTCTGTGTTCAGATACATAAAATTCAAACGGAGTGAAAACATGCCATTCATGTGAGTGTAACACTGAAATTAAAAGACTGTGTAGAGATCATTTAACTGCCTCAGAAGAGAAATTGAACAAGCCCTTTCTAGCTTTGCTTGTCAATGTGAGCACTGACTAAACATAGGTATAAACTTACCCTCATCACTGGCAATACCAAAGCACAATAGGGTGTTGAAAGACATGTCTGAGCTATGGACAGAGAAGCCTGATCAGTGGTATTTTTCTAGAAGCTGTTGGAGCTGTCATTAGAAGGAATACCGGGGTATCCAGTGTATTGAGGCCTGTACTGAGTGCAGTTTCTGGCTGCAGAAATGTAACTCCTCACAAAAAGTTAACAGTGCTCTTTTCATTGGCAAGTACCTGAATGACACCTTGGGTAGCCTGAGCATACTCATGCTGTGTCAGAGACATCATTGCACTTTTAAAAAGCCTCACTAGTCAGGACACACAAATCAAGTTTTCTTCCATGTATACAGTGCCTGAAAGATATGCTATTTAAATCTAACACAGTAAACTATCAATAAGGAGAATTCTGGAAACATTTGGTGTTCCGTATTTTTGACTGCCCTTATGATAGTTCTGCTTCAGAATAATTTCTAGATCTTAATCCATGTCCCCCTCTTAGGATCAACTATTTGATCTCTCTACTGCTTCTATATAACCATGATTACCTGATATGAAGGCAAGAAATACTGAACCATCACACAAACCAAGCGGGCTTTAGCCATGCATTAATCCCAAGGACAGCATGTGGGGACACAGCTATAGGGCTGTACAGTCTCCTCCCAGCTACATGCCAGCTTCATCTGTCCCTAGCTTACACTATACCAGGAGAAGCACTCTTGGCTGTGGAGCTCCTGGTCCCTGGAGAGGTACAAGAGCTTGAGCTGCTTAGTTTTAAACAAAATCTCTGCTGAAGAGCTGTCAGGCGACTCCAAGAGACTGTCCTTTTCATGATCTAACACAAATAGTGACATGGACTATACAAGAGTCCCCTCACACAGACATCCTAAAATCATGGGGCCAAATTTATTCTCAGTGTAGCTGTATTGGCACTAATAAAGCTACATCTGGGACGAATTTGGCCCACAGCCTGCAAAAATGGAAACCTTATAAAAATCTATGGCTGAGTTAATGACAATGCTGAACAGTAAGTAATTTTCCAGTAGGTTCCAATACACAGTGGTAATAAATTGTTTTCCTTTTTTACTGGCAGCCAGCCTTGTTTAATCAGACTGCTAGAAGCTGGGAAGCGTCCAGAAATCAGAGCTACTCTTTGCTCCTCGACGATGGTATCCTTTAGGGCTAAAAACCTGACTGTGTGTGCAGCTGTGATGCACCAGCAGAGCAGCCTCCCCTGACAGGTCTGCTCTGCACAGCAGCATCCAGCCTCAAACTCCGCTGTTTCCAAAAGGGCTGGTGTTGGTGGAGAAAGCAAAACTGATGTCCTGAAAATGATGAGTGGAAAGGTATAGCTCCATAATGTATTAACTATTACTTGAATGAGCTATGGCTGGAGAACACCTTTCAGGAGAGAAGGGGAAAAGTCTGTAAGATGAATCCCACTGAAACACTGCTCCTGCCTGAGATGGCAAAGCCTGGCAGAAAACCTCACCCAAGCAAGTAGCACAAGTGAAGAAATGGCTGTTCCTGGTGCAGCTCTATTTTACTCTGCACGCTTGAGAGCAGCAACAAATGCAGAACTGGCTTTGCAAAGGTCCAGGTGTGGCACAGGTGTGTTCACAAGATATTAACCTCTCTTCTCCATATTCTCAGTTCTGGTTGGAAGGGGATGTGTTGTCGTGTCCATGGACTTTGCCACTGGAATTAATTTTGCTCTGACTGCAAGATAATAGGATTCATTGTGTTGCTGTGAAAAATACCAAGGGAAGAATATAATACTTGTTTTAAAAATGATGTAACATAATGTTCCCAAATGTTCATGGAAACAGAACTTTAAAAAGAGAATGAAAAAAAAGAACCCATAAAAAAAGGTATTCTAATAGCCTTTGGTTTTTAACCTCTTTCTTACCACTGAAAACAGTGGGCTCTGTCTGGCATTTAACCTTTCTTGCACCTTCACAGAACTTCAGCAGGCGCA
>NW_009915338.1:0-2628 GCF_000696875.1 Nestor notabilis | reverse complement strand
TTTAGCCATACTCATGTTATTATGATACAAATGAATGATCTGACTCACAGCAGTCATCATACCTATAAAGAACTCCAACGGCAGTAATATCTCTAAAGACCTCAAACAATATAATGAATTATAAACCATTCTAGCTTTCCATAATCAGAGTGAACCTTTCCAGGTGTTCTTTAGCCAAATCACTTAAGCAGTGTCCAGGTTTCTCTACAAACAATGTTCCATTTGATAGTTTATAGTTTCCTGTCCTTTGCCCTTCTTAAAATGTGAGATTCAAATCTGCTACTTCTTAATCTTCAGGAATCTCTTCCTGACCCTTGAACTTCTAGAAAATGGCAGTGAAAGGATTGCAGATGTGCCTCTCCTAAAAACGTATGGATATACATTATCTGGACTTTAGGCTCTGTCTGCTTTTAGTGTATCTAGACTTTTTACAGCTGATACTGCTGTTATCTCTAACATGTGGGCAGACTCTCAGCCTCCCTTTCCTTTCTGCAGACAGCTACAAATGAGCTGTTTAACAAATGTGCTGTTTCCTATCACCCAATATCTATTCCTTACTATCATTTTTCATTGACCCCGTCATTATCCTTTGTCTGTTGTGTATATATATAAGATCATTTAACATCTATCACACTAGCCACATATAAATTCCATAACTGGACAGTTGTAAGAGATTATTTTATGTGGAACCAACCTCAGTTATCTGAATGATTTGCAGATGTGATCTGGGAGCTGCCTCCTAGCGCAGTGCGAGGAATGGTCACTGTGACCGACAGCTTCCCACTGCACACTGGAGCAGTATTAGCCTCAGCATCAGCTCCTAAGTAGTACAATAATCAAGTTATGCAAAGTGAGCAAAAGGGTCTTTTGATGAAGTAAACTGGCAAACCTATTTTCAATTCTATTAGCAAAACCAAATAAACTAGTGCTTATTCTTGGATGACTAGACTCAGAAGTACGTGGTGGGTTTGAGAAGTTTCCATTGATGACTCCTCTGTCACTTCACACTGTGGTTCTCCACATGATTTCTGGAGCACTTTGGAAGAGTTGACAGTGCCCGAATTGCTCAACAGATGACTCCAATGATATCAAGTGCCAAAGGGGTTATGGTATCTTTGCTTTTGAAAAGGCCTGATATGTTTTACTTTCCTCTGCAGCTCCCTGGAATTCTACAAGCCTGTACAGCTTGTACACAAAATACAGTGTATTTTGTATTTACTAGCACCTTTTATTTATTCTCAACATTTTGCCTGTTCCATAACTGTAATAACCTGTAATGTACAATAAGGATGGAGGAAGCAAAAAGTGATCATTAAGCCTAATGCCACTTCAGATATTCCTTATGTTGCTTAACAATTCACATATGCTGAAAGCTCCCTAAAATCTTGTACATTTTTTAAGGGTATATTGAGATATGGTAGATATATTTAGTATGCACTACAAGAACTAATTTAAAAATCACAACTGACAAGTAAAATCATGTCAGCTCACTGTGACATCCTTCTCTGTAATAGCCAGCCCAAAATGACCCCTTGTAGTAGAAGCGCAATTTATTATTTTCAGGTAGGAATAGGCATCAAAAGCCAACATCTTTGGTTTAAATAAATGTAATGAATATGTATTTATTACTATACCTTCACCAATGGATGCTAATTTGTGTAGTAACAAAGTAGAGAATACCATATGAAATGGACCAATTGATGCAGCTCATGTACAACTAAACAGCTGACAGTAAGTAAATCCCAGGGGTAAGGCTGTTCTCCTTAAATGAGTGATGTTTACAAGGAGAATTCAGCCTTTAAATGTTCATGAGGTGTAAGGTGGGATGTCATCACATTTTTTCATTTTCCCAATTTTTTTCTGCTTGGTTCTCCTTTGAGTTGCCCCTATACTGGGTTTGCATAACCATTATATAAGTGTCATCATCTGATAAGTGAACTGATCTACAGATTCAGCGAAAGTTTATTTTATAGATATTAAAATGTAGTAAAGGCAGCAGATTTCAAAACAAGTTGTCCCCCAATATTGTTACTTGAATTCCTGCAGTTCATCAAATTTTATATTCATTAAGCCATGACTTTTTCCATAGTAAAGCAGACTAAATTGGTAAACGTATTTTGACCAGAAGCGCACGCCAGTGACTTTACTTCAAGATGGCTCTTTTTCCCTGACAAATGTCACATTAAGCCTTCAGCCTCTCAGAAACCCTCAGTTTGTTTATAATGACAAACACAAGCTGTGGTTTATAGTAAATATTTAAGTCAGAATATTTGGTGTTATTTCTCTGGATCGGCTGGACAATTGCTTGTTGCACTGCAGGGTCAGCACACTATTATATTCAGTATTTAAACTTACTGAGATCCTGATGGTCCCCAGAGATGGGAAGACGGGCGCACAGCGGCATGGAGAGCCTCTCACCCCGGCGTGCCCTCATGCTCGGCGCTGAAGCACCGCGTGGGACCAGCAGGGAGAGGTGATGGCTGCTGTGGTGGCTCTGCGCCGCTGGGAGCAGCGCACCGGGGCCTCCCCAGCCTGGCGGTGGCTACAGGAGAGGCGCTCCTTACTTATGCCATCAATCGATAAGGTTTGTTAGGTACCTCTGCGTTACAAACCCGCCGGGCGGTGGAA
>NW_009915337.1:48669-61615 GCF_000696875.1 Nestor notabilis | reverse complement strand
TGGAGAGGCTGTTCAGAGGTTGCCGGGCTCGAAGGTGTCCCTTGCAAGATCTCCGACCGGATAAGGGGAGATTTAGCGCTGCCGGTATCGATCGCAAAGGCAGACTGACCGGCAGAACGTGAAATCTTTCGGGGCTGCCCCGCGTATCTCAAGATTGCAGAAGCACAATACCGGTTCGAAATAACTAGTCGGTGGAAGTTTGGAAATTATATTCCATCTTGAAGTTGCTTAATGTTCCTGCGGTAATCCTGATTCTACTTTCTGCTGAAGAAGTCCGAGGAAATATGCCTATTTTCACAAACTCGTTTAGATACACTTTGTACAAATAACAAACATGTGGTCGGTTTTACACTTCCCTCTTTGATTCCTGGTGTCTTTCTGATAGTGTGAAACAACAAGAAGATGATTGTGGTATCTATATCAAGAGGGTTTCTTGATATTGTTTCCCATTTGACTTCCAGTTTGGTAACACGCAGTTTGCTATGGCTCTGCTAAGGACACCAAAACTGCTAAGAGTTCTGGTGTCCTTAGTTTCTGAGGTTTCATAGCCTGCAAGGTACTTGCAGAGAAATGGTGACCAAGAAAACTTTAAAATCATTTCTATATATTATTTAATTTTGTCTGGTATTACGTCATGTTACTTTTTAACTGAAATCAGGTTAGTTAGCCTCTCTTTCTCACCTGATTCTTCAAAGGGGGGGGGGGAAGGTCTCATAAGCACTTTCTCTAATTTGTATATTATGCGCATTGTCTCTGGTATGGATTTAAAGGTGCAGTATCATGGTTATGAAAGCGTCAGTAGAAGATGATGATTCAGGATGGGAACTTGGTATGCCTGACAAGATGGAAAAGAGTAATACAAGCTGGGTAGATATAACACAGGATTTTGAAGAAGCTTGTAGAGGTGAGTTGCCCTGCTGTGTTCTGAGAAGACTTGGAATCCTTCGGAGGACTTAAGTATGGTTTTTTGAGGTGTTTTGAGCAATAGTTTGGCTCAGGTTCAAGCTCCAGATGAATGAAGTATGTTGATTCTGTGTTACCATAGAACTTGGTGTGTAAGTTAACTGTGAGGTAGAAGACCCTCACCTTGCTTTCTCTTCCAGGTTACATAAGTATCTTTTCCAAGTTGAGTTTTTTCATTTTATATACTTTTGCACCCGTTTTTATCTTTGCTTTTGTTTTGGTTTGGTTTTTTGTTGGTTTTTTTTTTTTTTGTTTTAATCTTGGTGATCTACTGTTTGTGTACCTACAAAACACATCTAAAGGCCTCATTAAAAATAATGAGGAAAAGCAAGTCTTTCAGTAAACTTTCCTGGAAAAAATCTGACTTCTGCATGAAGGAGCACAGAAAACTGTTGTTTTGTGTTCCAGACTATTCAGATGCTACTACTTGGTAATTCTAAAACCCGTTAACTGTTGGAATAGCAGACAGGGATGAGGAAAGATTGAGCAACTGGGCTTCTTAGACTTTCAGTCTTAAAAGAGCTTCTAAGTGAAATCAAATGAAGGCAGAATAGAAATAACCTGGTTGGTGTCCCACACCTTGTTCTCTGTTGGCATAAGACAATTTGTGAGTGACAAGTGTGTCCTGGAAGAGTTGCATTAGAAGGATGATTGTAATTGTTTATCCTGTTCTCTTTCTTTGTAGAACTGAAGTTAGGAGAACTGCTTCATGACAAGCTGTAAGTATGCCTATGGGATAGTTATGTTTTTTAGATAGGATTAGTGCAAGTATGTAAATATTTACTAATAAGTAAGTCATGCAGTATAGACTAAGGTTTTTTTAAAACTTTTACCTTAAATAAAACAATTGAAGTATTTATCGTATCATTCATCTTCAGCAGTAGGTATATGATGCACCTGTATACATGATGAATATTTCTTATTGTGCCAGAATTATATTTTCAGTTAATGAGTGTAGTTTAGAAGTCGGTAGCATGTATTATGATCAGTGGTGTTGACACTGACGAGGTTTTTTTATTTGGACATGCTTTATAAAAAAAAAATGCCAGAAAGACTTTAAAATTTTGAATCTGGTTGCTTTAAATGTCACTAACAAGTTTAGGATATACAATCAGCATGCTTTAAAATAACTCTTAAATGACATGCTGAAATGGAAACTGAGAGCTCTACAGATGAAGAAAAAAATATATTTAAAAAAAAAAAGCATGTGATGAAGTCTTTCTGAATTCATTAAAACATGATCTGAGATTAACATACGTTAAAGAGAAAATTGTTTAGCCACATGGGTCTGCTGAATAAGAAAAATTGAATAAGGAAATAAGTGCTTATTTAGTAAAATGATTGGAGTTGGAAGGGACTTTAAAGATCATTCAGTTTCAACCTCCCTGCCATGGTGTCCTTCCTCAGGCAGGGGCACATTTTAGTAGACCAGGTTGCTCAAAGCCCCCTCCAGCCTGGCCTTGAACACTGCCAGGGATGGGGCAGCCACAGCTTCTCTGGGCACCCTGTGCCAATTTTAGGAATAATAGATCAGAAAACAGAAGCACACTATTATTAAAAATTAGTAATTACAATTATTAAATTACAAGTCCATGTGCAAGCTCCTGGACCTGTTCTGGGACAACCCCAAGCACAGCTACAGGCTGGGCAGAGAAGGGATTGAGAGCAGCCCTGAGGAAGGACTTGAGGGCGTTGAGCCGGCAGTGCGTGCTCACAGCCCAGAAGGCCAGCCATGTCCTGGGCTGCATCAAAAGGAGTGTGATCAGCAGGTTGAGGGAGGTGATTTTCCCCCTTTGCTCTGGTGAGACCCCCCCTGCAGTACAGTGTTCAGCTTTGGGGCCCCCAACACAAAAGAGAAATGGAGCTGCTTGAGCGAGTCCAGAAGTGGGCCATGAAGTTGCTCAGAGGGCTCGAGCACCTCTGCTGTGGAGGCAGACTGAGAGAGAGCTGGGGTTGTTCAGCTTGGGGAAGGCTCTGGGGAGACCTTAGAGCAGCTTTTGTGTACCTAAAGGGGGCCTACAGGAAATATGAAAAGGCATTTTTTACAAGGACCTGTAGTGACAGGACAGTGGGGAATGGCTTTAAACTGAAAGAGGGCAGATTTAGATTTGATAACAGGAAGAAGCTCTTTACTGTGAGGGTGGTGAGGCACTGACACAGGCTGCCCAGAGAAGTGGTTGCTGCCCCATCCCTGACAGTGTTCAAGGCCATGTTGGACCCTTCCAATCAAAACCATTCTATGAAATGCAAACCTGCTTAAAAATGTGTGCAAGGATGTCACCGAGTAGTTACTTAGTAGAATCAAAGCAGAGTTTTGAGGTGTGATTTTGTACATAAGAGCATTTCAAAGCAAATATGCTTTTCTGAATTAGAAAATTCTCATTCTATACATGCACAGTAAGCTTTTTTTACATAATAAATGCTCATGATGCAGTTTGGATCAGTATCATGTGTACCAAAGGCATATGATTTGCATCTGTATTTTTTCTTCTGTAGGCCAATCTTTTGTGTTGTTCTCCTGCAAGCTTTTATACCATTACTGCAAGTAATCCATTGTCATGTGCTGGGGTGTTTTTGTATCGGTTTTCTTAACATGCCCATTTTAAACAAAGTTGGTATATTCACTGTGTCTTATTGTCAGTCTGTGTCATCCTAAGTTTGTGGGAGACATACCTTGCTTGGGTTTTTGGATGTAGTATAATAAAAACCAGCTTGTCTGGGTAATACTAGTTTGTTATGTTAAGTGATCTTTGAAAAGATGCTATGTCATTGAGGTGTATAGAAGCAAGCATATGTAGCTTTAGTAATGAGATATTTGGCTCAGGACTGTTCTTCAGTTTTCAAAAAAGACTGAGTTTTCTTTTAGCCATCTGTTTTTTTTACTTGTGAGGAGATCAAATTCATGAAAACCATGATCTTTGAAGATCAGAAGTAATGTTCAGATACCTTACCTTATTGTCTGTAGCCAGGATACAGGTGTGCTCAGTTTGTTGGCATACATTCTTTTACACTGTTTTGTAAAGACTGTCTTGTATACAGTAATTTCATTCAGAACATATTGTTTTATTGTTTTTTAGTTTTGGTCTTTTTGAAGCCATGTCTGCCATAGAAATGATGGATCCCAAGATGGATGCTGGTATGATTGGCAACCAAGTGAATAGAAAGGTTCTTAACTTCGAGCAAGCTATTAAGGTTTGTGTGACTTCCCTGGTTTTGATTACACTATCCGTAAAAGTGTGAAACAGTTTTATCAAATTGCAGTTAAGCACAATTCAGCATAATTAGTGTTTCCAGTCTTTTCTTAAAACTATTTTTTCTTCTTTAATTTTGGATAGTTAAGTAAGAAATAGCATGTGATGTTTATCTTCTTTCTCACTCACATTATCATAATGATGCTAACTCTGCCAGTGAAAAGTACTGTGAAATTGTGTGGTATCAATAGCTCAGATAAATACATTTCAGAAATGGTTTTGCAAGTTATCTTCTGCTTCCACAAATGTGTCTCTTTTTTATGAAGATGTGTGAGTTAGTCCCTCTTTAAGCTGAATAGAAACCACCTTCCATACAAAAGCTGGAAATTTATGCTTTATGAGACATAGTGGTTTATTAGCCTTGAAGAGAAGCTGGCTAATTTAATAACATAGTCAGTAACGATTAACTCTTGATACACAGTCAAGATAAATTGGTAGAAGGCTGCTGAAAGACTTTCTGTTATTTTGGAAAAAATAATGCACTCGCAAAGGGAAAAATATTTTTTACCATGGATCTTGTTTTGAATGGACTAAGAGAACTTTATATAAAATACTGGCCATCTAAGTCATGTAGAATGTATGCAGAGTTACAAATGCTGGACAAATAAAATGAAAGCAATGGGGTTGCTGCTGCCTTGGTCCAGGCCTTGAAGACAATAAGTGTACAAGTACCTGCAATGTAAAACCCAGTCTTCAAAGATATGGGTCCTACATATTATTCCTTGTTCAATACTTATTATGATTATACATACTGTTTTATAATTTAAGTGATGACCATCAACTGGATTTGAATTTTTATTTGCTACTCACAAATCAGAAATCTTATTTTAGCTTTCTCTTTGAATACCTTTATATTTGGTCAGTGTTCAACATGGTTGGAAAGCAAAATTTTTCAGAATTTGAGGCACGTTATGAAGCAGATCAGTAAAGATAATAGTATACAGATCGTCTGAATTACTAAATTTGTAATGTCCTTTTGGGCTTTACAAATAATAAGTTGTATTTTGCCTACAGGCTTCTGTAGTCTTAAGGGTTTTTTTCTTTGTTTTCTAAGGATGGCACTATTAAAATAAAGGATCTCACTTCACCTGAGCTGGTAGGAATAATGGATACATGTTTTTGCTGCTTGGTAAGCATTTCTCAGCTATTAACTTTAGATGATTTTGCTTACAAAATATAATCCTTTAATCCAGTTTAAAAAATGAAAAAACAGTAGAACTCAAGAAAAAAGATTGACCAAGCAGAAGATAGGTACTTAAGTGTTTTAATTGCCCTGTAGATATTTACACTGGCTATTAAAAGATGCGTAATTTTAGTTTTGGGGTTTTCTATGATAATAGATCATTATGGAAGAGAATTGGTAGCATTTTTAATTCTGTAAAAAGGTTTTACAGTATGTGGCTTTTAAATGTATGCTATCTGACTGCCTGCTGTATGTTGGTACTTGAATGTGTTGGAAAGTGAGTGTGCAGTAACGTCCAGCGCTCTTGCTCGTTTCTGTACAGCCAGTATAGACTGACCTTACATGGGCGTTTTGAAGAAAAAAAGGAAATACCTAAATCCATTCAGAAAAGAAATAAGCGAATTATCAGTTATTTGTTAATTGTGATTATTTTCTATGTATGTCTTAATTTCCTTCAGTAAATTTTACAAATTATTTTCAATTACTCTTTAAAATTACATCAATAGAATTACTTTACAATAAAAAAAGAAAAAACCAACCAACATTTAAAATCAGTTTAGTCCAGAAAGATACATAAAGGTTGCTGTATGTTTGGTATGGTGTAACATAATTCGTCTTCTCCCCTACTGCCTCATACTGACCCTTTTTGAAAAGGGTCAGTGGTCATACTAAAAATCTGATCCTACCATGTTTTCTGCTGTTTCAAGCTAGAAATAATTCTTTAAATTACTGAAGCCTTCCCTGTAGCTTAAAGCAGCATGAAATTAAGAGAGGATCATGAAAAGAAGGTACAAGTAGTAGAAGAGAACATGCAGAATGTTGCTGGGTTGTTTCATAGCCACTTGCATTTTTCATTCAGTATTTATGTAGAAGCGGCTTATAATTCTGTAGGTTTCTTAATGTCATGTCTAAGTCACTGAGATTAGACCTGAACTGTGTGAAAGAGATTCATCCAACACCAGAATTTGATACTGTCAGAAGGTTTAGTAACTTACTGCCTGCCACAGCTAGCAGATGGGCAAAGACTGAGAGACCTTCTCTTGCCCTTTTTTGTTAGGTGGAAGGTTGCCATGTTAGGGACTTCCTTGATGAGTTACTGAAGCACAGTAAGGTGGGAAAAGAATGGAGATGTAACAATGAGAACTTGGATTTCATGAGTAAAACATTTAATTTTCTTTTCCCTAGATAACCTGGTTAGAGGGACATTCCTTGGCACAGACAGTATTCACTTGCCTTTATATTCATAATCCAGACTTCATAGAAGATCCTGCTATGAAGGCTTTTGCTCTTGGGATCCTAAAAATCTGTGATATTGCCAGAGAAAAGGTTAACAAAGCAGCTGTTTTTGAGGAGGTATGTGTTACAGTGGTTAAATATGTAACATTATACATAGCTCCATTATGTAAATAAAACAGTATGTTAATCTGTTGCTGTTTGATTCAGTACTCTAGAAGCAGCAGTACGTCTTCCTAATAGTGTTAGACTTGATCTCTTTAAAATGCAGTTTTCTTCAATGAAGGTGTTTTATACTCTCTTCTATATTTCATTTGAGAACTAGAGTCACAAATATTTTACTCAAGAAGCAATGCAAGTATTGTGGCTAACCATTTGAAATTAGTGTTACTTGTGGTTTTCTTCCTGTTTAATTTTTTGTTTTCCTGCTGTAGATAGCCATGATTGATATTTGTCTGAAATGTTCATCTAGCAGTGGAATCAGAGTCTGGCTTTCTGTGCTTAGAGCAATTTTTGTTTCCTCTGACCTCGGACAAGTCACTTCTTACTGACTAAATCTAAAGTTGATTAAATAGTACTTTGCATCCATGGTTCTTGTAACATTTGATAGGGTGGCACTTGATGAAAACGTGAAGGGCATACTGGTATTAAGAATTTATGCAGAAAATAACTACCCCAACCTGGATTTGGACAGGAAAGTGGCCCAAACCATGGGTATACTTAGTTGTGCAGAAGAAAACCAAACTTTTGTACTTGGTGTAGTTAAACAAAAACACTTGAAATAAACCAAACAAAAACGCAACAACAACCCCCCGAAAAAACCAAACCAAACAAAAAGAAATCCCCAAGCCCCAACTTGAAAATGTAACTATATTTCACTTCATATTGCTGCTTTGGTTTTTATTTTTTAGGAAGATTTTCAGTCAATGACTTACGGATTTAAAATGGCCAACAGCGTAACAGATCTTAGAGTTACAGGTACAGTTTGTGCTTTCTATGTATCTGTCTCTCTCTTTTGAACATCTTAGTTACTCTCAACCAAGCCTAGTGAATTGTTAGAAATCTAATCTTACTTTTTTTATCAGTCTTGTGAAAATTGGTGGTTTGGTAAAAAGAGAGATGAGTTACTTTTCCCTTGAAGAAAATGTTCAGTTATTTTTATTAAATGCCTGAGAAGTGGAAGGAGTGCTTTTAGATGTGCCCACCATGTGACTAGGCATGAGCTCATCCAGGGCTGAGAGAGACATGCACCGCTGAGAAAGTGCATTGGTTGAATTCTTGTGTCTGCCTCACTATTTGTTTTGATCTAAACAGATGGCTTTTGAGGGAAAAGCAATCTAGTAGTTCTAAAGCTCTAAATATGCATGTTGTTAGGTACATACGTAAGTGTATACGTTAGCCTTTTGATGGCCCTATTTTTAGTAAATGAGCTTTCCACTGAATTATTTTTAGAAAATTGATAAACACTTTAGCTTTGGATCAGTCAGTCTATATTCTGGTTTATCTATTGTTGTGAGAAATCCCTACCATGCCTCACAAGAATATTTTTTTGCCTTGTCTTTGGTTAGTGGGTATACAAGGCACTAAAACTTGATTTCCCCTGAAAACTTTTCCCACCTCAGTGGTGTAGGTGTACCTAGGAATGCTCAGCTTTTAATTGTGCTGTGACTTTTCCAGGTATGCTAAAAGATGTAGAAGATGACATGCAAAGACGAGTGAAGGTATTTTTCTCATGTTTGCTTAGTCAATTACACTTCAAGTATATTTAACATAGGTTTGAGAGAGGGAGTTGGATTATGAAGAATAGGGCAAGTTTGTGTCACTAAATGGTGGGTTGGTTTTTGTTTGTTTGATTTTTTTAAGAAATCCCATAATACTGGTAGTTTGCCTTCTAGCTAAAGATGCTGAAGTCTTCAGACTTTGCTAAACTCTTTAATAGTTGTTTCTCTACTAGTAGGTGCAGTCATGGTGTAGAATATAACACTGGGCTGGGCACAGAAAGTATGTATTTAACTTTTAGCTATTATGCAAGTATCCTATGTGACATTAAAGTCACTTAATCTACTTTTACCATAGTTTACGATATAAAATGTTCATATAATTTCCTTGCCTATTTGCAGAGTGTTCTGAGTTAGGTCTGATAACTATAGGAGAATCTTGGATCGTTCAAGAACCTAGGTTATATGTTAAGAGGTTTTGAACTTCAGAACTGATTTTTAGCATTAGATAAGAAATTAATGTTCTGAATTGAGTAAAGGGATTTTCAGTAGCTTCCCTTCACAATTTTTAAAAAAATATTTGAAATTCCTTTACCTTCTAGAGCACTCGAAGTCGACAAGGAGAAGAGAGAGACCCAGAAGTTGAACTTGAAGTAATTAATTGTTTACCTTTTTTATGGATTTCATGGATTAGTCCATCATTACCTTTAATCAGTAACAGCTTGTGAGAATATGTGTCACCAGTGTTGCTGCATTAAACATGGCCCTGAGCAAATACCAGGCTAGCCGATAGGCTTTTGTGCTTTGAAGAGGTAGAGTTTTGGATTGATTCCAAGGGCAGAATAGTGATGCTGCTGCAAATTTGCCATTCATGCACCTACCTCTCAAGAAAAAGCCATTAGCAAAGTAGGTGGTCTTAATCTGTCCTGTACCTTCTTCCCTCTGTCTCTTCCCAGCAGCTTTTACTGCTCCTTGCAGCCTCCCTGTCAAGAAGAAAGTAGGAAGAGTGAGTGAAAGCAGTGTTAACTCCTTCCAGAAAAGGTGGTAATTGATGGAGTTGATGTGGCTGATTTAGAAGGATGTGGCTTTCCTTTCCCAGTAATGTCATTTTCTTCAGAAGTTAATTTTAACAGAGATCCTCAGGAAAAAGAAGAGAAGATCAGTTTAATAATTTGTGATTGTTCACCTAAGATGAGATTTGAATGGCATTTGCATAGGAGGTAGCTATACAGCCAGTGGCTGTGCTTTACATAAAGTATCGTCGTGTTTTTTGCATTAGTGCTTTTCTGACAGCAGTACAGATTTCTTCTATAAATTATATAACTTTTCTTTAGAATCATACTAGATGCCATATTTTTAAGACTAGAGAGCATGCTTCAATAAATCTGTAAAGTTTTTTTTAAATAACTTCCAGGATTTAACGTGTATTACTTAATAATTTGCAGTATACTTTCATTACAGCATCAACAGTGCTTAGCTGTGTTCAGCAGAGTCAAATTTACCCGGGTACTACTGACTGTTCTAATTGCATTTACCAAAAAAGAGGTACGTTAATTTGGTCTTTCTGTGTTCACATTGTGATCCTGTGAAATATGCATTTTTCATTCTCTATGGTCAAGCAATTATTCTGTAGATTCTGTAGATCTGAACTGATGTTTTTTTGCAGTGGCAACCATGCACTTTTAGTTAATTTTTTTTTTAAACATAGGGAAGGCTAGTTGATGACATTATTGTGGCCTTGCAGAGGGACAGAATATTTATTCTAGAACATAGATAGAAAAATATTTGAGTTTTGGATTACTCTTTTCACACACATGAGCAAACCTTTTCTTTCTTGAGTTCAGTCTCTTTTCTGTGGAGTTACTTGACTTCGGGCAGTGTTTTGTCCATGTCTGGAGAATTGATAGCATTTCCTTCCGATGTGCTATTGGATTCGTATCTAGACTTCTTTGGTGTGAGGAGAGGAATATAATAGCTTTCCAAGCAGGCAATTTGCCTGCCTTTTTGAGTACAGGGTTTCCTATTTGTTGAGGGGGGAAGGAAGGAACTGCATGTTTTAGGCCAAAGGGGTAGAATCGCATGTCACTTAAGACAAAGCTTTTTGTTTGAATAGCTTTTTCTTCATACAAGGATAAATATCTGTCTATTGCTTATTATTTCCATTTTCATTAAGAAATAAACAAGTTTCTTAAGTGGTATGGGTTTTTCCCATTTATTTTGCTGTTGGAGCAGCTGCATACTGTACAGTTTAAGACCTTGATTGAAGTGAAAGTCTGGTGCAAGTATCATTGATAAACATCAATGTTGAGGAAAAAGTAATTGTTTGAGAACAGTTGCATTCTGAGTATATCACTAGTTATATCACTAGTATATCACTAGCTATGTCACAAATCAAACTAACATTGAAGTGACTACACTGATGTACAACCAGATTCTGTGCTAACTGCTGTGAATTAATGATCTGTGCCAAAATCAGATTATCTCAGTGTCGCTGAAGTATGATTACTTTAGGTTATTTAAATCACAGATTATGTTGATTCAAATTAGATATGCTTAGCAGTTTATGCTTTTGGTAGACTTGTGGATGCTATAATATGTGAACATATAGTATGCAGAGCTACAGATTTTGTTCAGCTTCCATGACATTTTCAGGGGGTTTTAAACAATTATTTTCCTAAAGTCAAGCTTCAGTTTGACTTGAGATTTCAAATATTTGAAGTTCCATCAGGCACTGTTAGTCCAGTATCTTTGAAACAAGATTTTAGATTTTACAGAGAGCTATTTTAAATGGTACTCAGTTTGCTAGCAGATTTGGTTTCATAGGACATCAGAAGATAATAGCAGAACATGAATCAAGATTGCTGACAGACATCTGGTATATTCTAATATTATATAGTGATTTAATTTCAGTTGATAGGTTGTATTATGTCTATATTCTCAAGAATTCTGTATTTTCTAATGATTTTTTTTTTCCTCTCTGCAGTTTGGACTTCTGTCTTTTATATGGCAGAAGGGTTATGTGGGGTTTTTTTACACTCCCCCCAGATCAAAAGTGGAGGACTTGTGGGTAGTATATACTAGACTTTCAGTTGTAGCTCTTGTTAAGGCTTACCTTACGTAGCAAAAAATGCAGTGTTAAATGTATGTATAGATACATAAAATATCAATAACATGTTATTGCACAAAAATCTGTTTGTTTTGGTTGTTGGTTTGTCGGGTGGGTTTTTTTTTGGTGTGGGTTTTTTTTTTTTGCTTGTTTGTTTTTTGTGTTGGTGGATTGTTTTTGTTGGTTTGGTTTGGTTTGTTTTTTCCCAGACCTGATTGTGCACAACCATTAGAATCCTAATACACTTTTTTCCTGATACTAGCATTAATTCTATAGTCAAAAGATAGAGATTCAAAATCTGAATAACTGTTACTTGCGTTTCAGACAAGTGCCGTTGCAGAAGCTCAGAAACTAATGACTCAGGCAGGAGACTTGCTTTCTGCCATCCACAATTCATTGCATCATGGTATCCAGGCACAGAATGATACCACTAAAGGAGGTATATATCAAATTTTACCTTTTTTTTTTCTTTCTTTCTTAAATATGTTGTTTTGATAAACTTTTAGTATCTAGGTAAAAAAACCCTACCATTATTCACTTTGAACTAATAATACTCATTATACAACCTGTTAGATTTGCATTGTTTGATCTTAATTTTATTTCACTAAATGATGGTTCTCCTGAAACTAATACTGTCACTTCAAAGCCAGCAATAATGTGAACTTTTGATGACATGCATTGCACTTGAATCATTATATATACCATCTTAAAATAGGAAACACCACCTCACTATCTGTACAGGTATGTGCTGAGGGTTGGGGTTTTTTAAATAGTAATCATTGTCTCAGCTGGGTAGTTAGTGTCTCTGGAAGTTAACTGTCAGTTAAAAAGTTCTTTTTTGCTAATTAAATGATTTATATTATACTTTCAAGTTTGAAGTGAATTCTGAAAACAGTTTATCTGCAGATCTTTTTCTCTCTCTCATTTTCTCTCCCTTACTCCTTCATTAGATCATCCTATTATGATGGGCTTTGAGCCCCTTGTTAATCAGAGGTTGCTGCCACCAACTTTCCCCCGATATGCAAAAATAATTAAGAGGGAAGAAATGGTCAATTATTTCTCCAAACTAATAGACCGAATAAAAGCTGTATGTGAAGTAGTCAACCTAACTAATTTGCACTGTATACTGGTAAGCATGAATATTTTTTTCTTACAGCCAAAAATAAGATCTCAAAGTGTAACTTGTAAAATAAATTCATTTCATATATACATGCTATTGCTTATTGGAAAAAAAAGTGGGCTGTATGTATGTTTCTGGTGTTTCTCATTTTTGTGTACAATTTCAAAAGTTGCTGTCTTTTCTGATAGTATCTTCCTTTTTTTAACAAAGATCTTTTCTCCTCTCAAACGTCCCATTTTTCCTATAATCTGTCAACTAATTATGCATGTTAGATACAGAGCCCAATGCCAAGTTAGTTTCCTTGTAGCTCTTTCTTTGGTTGAAGAGATGCATGTGCAGTAGTAGAATGTAATTCTTTTTTTCTTTTTTCTC
>NW_009915337.1:0-48638 GCF_000696875.1 Nestor notabilis | reverse complement strand
TTCCCCCCCCCCCCCCCCCCCCCCCCCGATTGAGTAAGCAGTACTCGGCATATATACCTATAACATAAGACAACACTTAATACATGTTTATTTAAGCATGAAATTCCTTGAATGACCATAAAGTTAAGCACCTGCTTATGTTTTTTTCCTAAGTGATGTTATTCTCAGTTACTGCCTACATTTATTAAAAGACACTTAAATGCTTGAAATACTTTTTACTGTACAAACGTTCTCTGACAAAAAACCACAGTTAGATCAGAAGATCAAGCAAAAATCTTTTGCTTTCCTATTTCCTGTTAAATTAATGAAAGTAGCGTTAGCGTGAAGCGTCTGGTACCAAATAAGCGTAGAAGTTTTGTTACATACCAGGTTCAGTTACACCGTGATGCTAACAGTTTCTTTTTTCTATACTGTCATCCTTCTAAATGTTGCATCTGAAGAAGAAAATTCAGAAACTTTTTGTACTGTTAAATAGCAAGTAATTTAAGAAAAAATAGATTTTTAGCTTCATAGTATGTTCTCATTTGTTCGAATTATTCATGCTTATTTTCTTACAAGTTGTATAAGCTATGTTATCTGTATGTATACATGTTTGTATATACAAAATACAGGTGTATTTACATGACTATGTATATAAAAATGCAAATTAAAATCTCTGCATATGCATAATAACATGAACGTGTGTATATATAAAAAATTTAGCCTATTAACATGAATTGTCTTTTTTTTTCTCCCTAAATGTAAATTAGGACTTTTTCTGTGAGTTCAGTGAGCAATCACCATGTGTTCTTTCAAGATCCCTGTTACAGGCAAGTCGTAATCTATGTCTTTGAGTAAAATACTTCTGCATCTGTTATAAATATGGATTCATCTTCTTTTTTCAAGTATTATCTGCATATCAATAATATATAAGTAGTAAATAATTTTCTGGAGATATGTATTAGGTATATGGAGACTTCCGTTCTGATCTAATTTTTTGAAACGCTTTGAAATACTGTTGTTTAGATAATCTTAATACGTGCTGATTAAAGCAGAAGGTGTTAAAAGTTTTTCTCTGCCATAAGGCTGGGCTTGTACATGCGTTTTTATGCTGTTCTCTGTCTCAGTTTGAGGCTGGTCATCTTCACTGTTTAAATTCACATTTCATGTATAGACTGCCTCTACTGCTGTAATAATAAAACTGATGGCGAGGGCAGAACAGGCTACTGCTTTTCTTCTCACTGCTTTGCTTAACTTTGAAAGCATATTGTATATTCCTGAGCTCAGAGTAAATACCTCCCTGCAGGAGATTTTTACTTGACTAGGGTGTCCCAGGATGTCAGAACTTCTTTACATTTGATCCCAGTTAAACCACATATGAAGCCAGTTGAATGTAACTATTGGCAAGTGAAATGTTTTCACTCCGTGTGTGTTCTGACTTTCCACTGCATGAGTTTATGCAATCCCGTGTGGGTACATGGCAGGAAAGCTGCTTTCCCAGCTGGTGAAGAACCACGTAAGAAAGAGACGTGGCACTTGTGGAGGAAAGTGGAATGAGCATCAGACATAATCAATGAAAGTAGTAGTATATACAAAGGTAGGAAAAAGTCTACATTAGTCTGAAGATTTACTTTTATCTGCTTCCAGGGAAACCACATAACTTATTTTATATTAATCTCCAGAAACATCTGTCTGATTAATCATCTTCAAAGTCCAAGAAATAGAATCATTTTGCCTCCACTGTCTTATGCAAGTAATAGAGCTGTATTTTGTGTCATGGGAACACCACAGAAGTGACGGATCTCAATATGCCTCTATTTCTGTCTGTAACTTTGTACCTAGCTGAACCATTTTAATTCTCAAAGCAATCTTCCAGGTTTCTGATACAATACGGGTGCCACAAGAGCTTTCTAGTAATAATTTCTAAAGCATTACTTTTAACTTAAAACATGTTTCTAAAAACACGCTTTCACTTTCAGACAACTTTTCTGGTGGATAACAAGAAGGTGTTTGGCACTCATCTCATGCAAGACATGGTAAAAGATGCTTTAAGATCTTTTGTCAGTCCTCCAGTACTTTCTCCAAAGTAAGTGGATCTTGAGTTTGCTTGCATGTGTTTACATGTCTGAAAAAATATTTCTGCTGTCAAAAGCAAGGACAGACATACAAAGAGCATATATGTTTTGTACTTATTAGTGCATTCGTATGAAGGAATCATTTGCTGTTGCTGCCTCATGTTTCTTTTTTAATTTTGTGCCATGTAGACAGGTGGCATTGGTAAACATATCTATGTATGTGGACATTTTCCTCTTAGGTGTTGTCTTTATAATAATCACCAGGCGAAGGACTACATTGATTCCTTTGTGACACATTGTGTTCGGGTAAGCATTCATTCCAATTGCAGCATGCTTATGCATATATGAGCACTTCCAAGATTTGCTTATGTTTGAAAATGAGACTATTTTCTTTAGACACCTGAAATGAAGGCAAAATTTGCCATCTTAGAATGGTGATGCTTTTTAAAAGCCAATGTAATTTTTGTTGTTTCTTACCTGTACTATGCTTCCAGACTTTTCACTAACATTAGAAATCTGCTTTATTAAAAATCTGCACCTGCTACCTCTTTACATGGTAGTTTCATGTCACAAAACAAATGCATAGCACTGGTAAAAGCAAAATTATTTTTTCACTCTCTCCAGTTTAAAAACTTTAAAAATTGGTTTAAAAGATTCAGTTATTAAGTGGCATAATGAAAATAAGAGAGAATCATATAATTATTTAGGTTCAAGAGACCCTCAAGATCATCAAGTCCAACCATTAATCTATCACTTCCAAGCTTGCCTCTAAATCATGTCCCTAAACACCACATCTACAGTCTTCTAAATACCTCCAGGGCTGGTGACTCAACCACTGCCCTGGGCAACCTGTTCCAGTGATTTACAACTGTTTCAGTGAAGAAATATTTCCTAATATCCAGTCTAAACCTCCCCTGGCACAGCCTGAGGCCATTACCTCTTGTCCTATACCTTGTAACCTCAGAAAGAGACCAGCCACCTTGTGGCTCCATCCTCCTTTCAGGCAGTTGTAGAGAGCGATAAGGTCCCCCTGAGCCTTCTCTCCTCCAGACTAAACACCCCCAGTTCCCTCAGCCGTTCCTCATCACTCTTGTGCTCCAGGCCCTTCACCAGCTGCTTTGACCTTCTCTGGACCTGCTGCAGCACCTCAATGTCTCTTTTGTAGTGAGGGGCCCAGAACTGAACACAGGATTTGAGGTGCAGCCTTACCAATGCTGAGTAGTCCTGCTGGCTACGCTGTTTCTGATACAGGCCACTTGGGCACATGGACTTAGGGATAAGAAATACCTCTCTCACCACAGGCATTCTCTTCTGATTAGATTACTGAAGGATGCTTGCTCAATCTTGTTTACTTGTGTACAGGGAAATGAGCACTTCTTACATCACTCCAGAGATCTTGCTTGCCTGCTAGCTTGCACTCTGTAGGGAGCCTTAAGGAACCCACCACCTAATATGAATGTATAAACCAGATGTCTAAATAGACATCGTAATACTCCTCCTGTAGTTTCAAAGTTGGTTGAAAATTTAAAACTATTTTTTTTTTTTTTTTTTTTTCTTTCAGCCATTCTGTAGTCTGATTCAAATCCATGGACACAATAGAGCTCGTCAGAGAGATAAACTGGGTCATATTCTTGAGGAATTTGCCACCCTCCAGGATGAGGTAATGTTCCAGGCAGCAGGCCAGCAAAGTTTTCTTTCCAGGTGTTTTCCTGCTAGAGTGGAGCATCTGGTATTAGGTTCTAGATGAATGAAGCAGCTCCTTGGTCCTAGAATCTTTAGGACAAGGATTCCTAAAATGCACCTCAGGAAGTCTGTAGGTTGCATCCAAAGACTTTGTTAGATCTGTTGAACAAATGTATTACATTTTTAAGATTAATTTAATGTACTTCCACTGCTTGTAGTCTTTATCCTGTTTATAACTGTCAGTCTGCAAAATGTAACCAGGGCAAGATGGATGAGTTGTGTTTATCATACGCCTTTGAAAATTCAGTCTTGCAGCTATGTAAGATGTAAACTGAAAAATTTTGTAACTGTTTTAAAATATATATGTCAAATAACAACTCAAAAATACGTGCTCTAACTGATTCTGACCGTTTCACAAGAATGGGGAGTGAAAGATTCTAGGGAAGGGTGTATTTTCACCTGCTGGAAATGTGTTTCTTCAGCAGCAAGAGGCATGAAGTAATTATTTTCCAAGATGTGCATGCTAAGGAGAGCATTTGAGGAACTTGGAGGTGGGGAGGTGGAGAAGGTATTTTATGTTCCAGCTTCTGGAGAGTTTGTTGCAATTCTGCAGCTGAGACCCGCTGGTTTTTTTTTGTTTGTTTTTTTTTTTTTCCACTTTATAGCAAGTTACGTGGGTTGGTTTGTTCAGGACTACTGATAACCTTTCAACTGGGGGACTTCATGTCTTCCTAAAACTGCTTTTGAAGACTGCATTGGTCTTAGCAATATTTTAGTTTCTCTAAACTAAAATAGTTTAACCTAGTTGTAGAAACTAAATGACCTGTTTTCTCTGGACCACTGTGTGTCTTGCATGTTAAGCAAAAATTTATTTTTTCAATGCAGGTAGTTTTTTGGTTTGGTTTTTTTTTTTAGGTAATTATTGCCAGTATAGCAAAATGGATGAAAGCTTGAAATGGATTCTGAGTTTCAGTGCTAATGCGACTGCTAGCAATTTATATATAAATACTTTTTAAAAAGTTAAATTGAAAAACTCCTATTATTACTGTGATATTATTATGCAGAGTGGCCTTTTTATTTCCCCATGCAGCAGAATTTACTTACGTGAATAGCTTTCCTGTTTTCTGACAGCTCCAGACTATGGAGGTGGCAATATCTGTAAAAACATATTTCTGTCTCATAATGGGGAGTGTGGCTTTGCTGACCCAATTTGTATTCAGATTTTTATTTCTGGCAGACACTGGATGCTGTTTCAGTTAAGTGTACTTTTTCCTCTGTATATTACTTTGCTCTCTTTTTCAATAGGCAGAGAAAGTAGATGCAGCACTTCATAGTATGCTACTGAAGCAGGAACCACAAAGGCAACATTTGGCTTGCTTGGGCACCTGGGTCCTATATCATAACCTTCGTATTATGATACAGTATCTTCTGAGTGGCTTTGAGTTGGAACTTTACAGTATGCATGAATATTACTACATATATTGGTAAGAGGATGCTTTATTTGACAGCTGTTGAAGGAGGGATGTTCCCACAGAGCTGCAAATATTGAAAAGAGGGACTTCAACTATGATTTTTATTTTTTTTGATCTCAGGCTTGCTCAACACAGTATTTAGCTTGCTTATTCATAAAATCACAAGTGGAGGAAAGAAATAATCTGCTGGTCTCTTTTCTAGACTTACCAAGTAGTGTACCTATTTTCTTCCTTGAAAGAGTAACTCGCTCTTATGTAGCTTTTTAAAATTGTCTTCTAATGACAGTGAATGAAAAGTAATGTGATTTTTGTCAGACAAGAAAATGCAGGATGAAAGCAGTTATTTCCTTCATTCTTTTCTGGTTTTGCAGTACAAAGATCAATAGTCTTGTTGCTCTCTATTTTTAAAAAGATCTTCAGAGTTTTAAGTTGTGATTTTAATCTGAAGGCTGACTACATAAAAACAACATTTTATCCTGTGAGTATATTTGAAGGGACGACATCTGCCTGTAGTGAAAATGACTGCACTATATGGATTAAAAATACTCTTCCCCCCCCTCTCCCTTCTGTTCTTATTACTTTCGTAGTTGATGGCTTGATCCTAAAGAAAAATGATGGTTCATGTCTGATTCAGCATTAAAAATTTGAGGTTGAACTTTCCTGTGTTAAAAGTGCTCTGTACTTTGCTGTTTTATTTTTGGGTTTGGATATGTCTTTTCTGTAAAGCTACCAATAAGCTCTTACTTGATAGGCTGTAAGTGTTCTTTCTGAGAGATTAGACTGGTTCAAATGACTTGAACTTCAGTGCATTTCGTTATGTTTCTATGCTGTTTCATTAGTGGATTTTGCATTAAGTGAGAAAATGAGTACTCCAGATAGTTACCCGGTGGTAGCAGTATTCTTTAGGTATACCTCAATAAGTAATACCAAGTTTTCTGTAAGACAGTAGTTTTTACCTGCCTGTATTTCCCCCCACCATTTTAATAAAATCACTGTTAATGGGAGCAGTCATGTCAACTGCTGTGAGAGAACAAACAAAGGACCAATAGAAAAAAGGAAGTTTCTGACAGGGAATGTGCAAATGAGATTCACAATTATTTCTCAGTAATTTTTATTCTGAATTATGACTTTTTATGAAGTATTAAGTCTTTATGTGCTCCAGATCTGCAATTTCTACTTTTTTTTTTCTTTTCTCTGCCCCACCTCCATTCGTTTTGATTTCAAGTCAGTCAAGAGATTGGACCCTCTTCTGCTCACTAAGAAATCACTCCTAAAGTGTTCTTAAAGATTTCTTCTAAATTTTCAGGAGTTGCATGTGTTCCTCAAAACAGTAATTCCTAACAAAATTAGAAAAGGTATCAACATAGTACCTTTTTTAAAAATGCTTCGTTTTCTGGAGGAAGGAAGAATTCTAGAAAAAAATTATATGGGTTTTGAAATAATAAAAAGCTTATACTTAGTAAATGTGTAAGAAACTTGCAGAGCTTGAGCTGTGTCTTTGAATCTGTGTAATGTCTTACTTAAAAAGCAAAAAAACAGATCACAGACTAATCTGTTCATTTCAGCCATGCAAAACAAAGAGTTTTAAGGCCCTAGAAGTTGTCCTTCATGATTAGTTCTTTGAGTAAATGGCATGGAATTCATTGAGCATGTGTGCGTTATAGATGTTTTTCACTGTAGAATGTAACAGCTACATACTATTTTTACTGTAGGTATCTGTCAGAGTTCCTCTATGCGTGGTTGATGTCAACACTGAGCCGCGCTGACAGCTCTCAAATGGCAGAGGAGAGAATAATGGAGGAACAACAGAAAGGCCGTAGTAGTAAGAAAACAAAGAAAAAGAAAAAAGGTACCTATGTGTAGAGCGTAACTTATTTTTCCTCCCCCTTCATGCAGTCATGTAGAATTGAAATTAAAGAGTCAACTGATGTGGTTAGGAAAAATGTCTTGAAGTTTACAAAGGCTGAATGTAAAACTTCTTTAGTTAAAAAGTCAGTGTAAGAATTTCCCATTTATGTATTTACTTACTTTTAAATAGGTCTTTTAGAAACATTCAGGCTCATTTATATTCACAGCTTCACCAGTTGTGTTATGTGTTTGATCCTGTGAGATGTAATTAAGTCCAGAGCAATTACCTCTACCTTTCTACAGTCTATAATTCCTGTAGAATTACGTTGGTTTTGTGACTGTAGCTAGATTCAAAGACTAAACTTTCTTTGGTTTCAGAAGGTATTAAAGCTTGTATCACCAGCTTTAATAAACGGTTATCACTATTTTAAATGGTATCATTTTACAATGGTGAATTGCCCTGTTTTAATTCATTGGTAGTACTGCTGTGCAAAGCCCCTTTGGAAGCTCACACTTTATCTGGTGAACATGCGTAATAGAAGATGAGCATTTCCCTTCCTATACCATAGCAGTCTCTCTGTGGTCGGAACCGTAAGCCTGCTACCAAAAAGGCACTCAAACTTTTTTGATACAGATTTAATAGATTTGCTATGCCTAAGTGGCCACGAAGATTGTGGTATGTTGGAGTTAGTATTAACATTGCAGATAAACACCATGCAGAAGCTCGCTTCTGTTCTTTGCTCTTCTTTTTTGTGTGTTTATCCTTGTCGCCTTTTCAGGGGGAACAAGTAGATGTGAATACCTCAAGATCGTATCAACTGAATTCCCTTGTATCTCAAAATTTAAAAATTACTGCTGTATTTTATACTTTTTACAAAGGTGCCAAGAGGTGCTTTGGCACTAATTAAATGCTGGAAATTAAAGGGCAGATTAATATTATCAGGGTAAAAATCTTTCTGAAGATAAAAATGCTTTAACCGTTTAGTCTTCGAAGTTTAAAAATCAAACTATGAACTAAGCAAACAGGCCTCTCAACTACAAGCTCTAAATTCTAAATTATTAAGTGTTCTGTAGTAACACTAACTGTCTGGACCAGTTTATTTCATGGATGTCAGTGTGGTGTTCATGTGACTCTTAAGTATGTCTTGAGATTTAGTGTAATCAGGAGCCAAGTGAGCCGAAATATGCACATCCATGCATTTTACGCTTCAGTTTTCTTTATTTTAAAATGTAATTGAGAATTTTGTCATTTTCTTAAAATTTTAAAGAACTCTTTCAATCTGAAATTAGTGTATGTACTTGCGCTGAATTTAAAAAAATATTTTTATGTGAAATTTGCAGTTCGCCCCCTCAGCAGAGAGATCACCATGAGTCAAGCATACCAAAATATGTGTGCTGGGATGTACAAGGTAATATGTTTGTGCTTGCTGAACACTGGTCTCAATTTTATTTTTTTTTGTAATAAGAATCAAGCATACACTGTATGTCTTTTTTGTTTTTACTGAGAATGGAAATTAAGTTCAGTTTTACAGTGTGATATGGTAAATTCTCTACTATTTTTCTATCTTACCAGTTACAGCTAAATCAACTTTCATTTTGTCCACAGAAAAATATGACATAAAGCTCACACTTCATTATATTTATCCTTTCCTTTTTAGACAATGATTGCATTTGACATGGATGGCAAAGTAAGGAAACCGAAGTTTGAACTGGATAGTGAACAAGTTCGATATGAACACAGGTTTGCTCCATTCAACAGTGTTATAACACCACCCCCGGTCCACTACTTGCAGTTTAAAGTGAGTAATCTTAAAATGTGATGCCACTCACTTTTGTAAGTCATTTAGTCACCTGCTTTAGACCTTGTTGTCATTGTAGAAAGAGCCTTTAATTTCTCAAAGTTCATATCGAAGCATAAGTTAAAATGGCAAGGAGTTCTTGCTTTAGTTGTGTGCAAGCAAAATACATTGCTTTGAATTGTTACTAGAATTAGATATTTAAAAATTGGTCTGACTTGGTGGTTTGAGATGCTAGTGTTAGTTCGCTTGAAAATAAAGTCTCTTGGAAGTCTGTTGTCAGACTTTTTGGCTGCAGTTCGTACAGCAGCATGTTTCTATTACTACAGCAAGCAAACAGGAAAAGGAAACTAAAGTAATTTTGAGTGTTAAATAATGTAAGCATTGGTTGGAAATGACCTGTAGAGGCTTGTCTTGTCCGCTGTCCTCCTTGAGGTAGCATTATAGATCACATCAGCTGTGTCTTTGTCTAGCCAAGTCTGAAAAAAATCAAAAGATGGAGATTCTCCGACCTCTTTGATTAACCTGATCCAGTTACTTTTTCTGGTCCATTTAGTCTTGGGTAACCTGATTGAGGGCTACATTACTCACCTGTTTTCCTAATACCTGGTCTGAATTACCCAAGCTGCAATTTATGACCTCTCCCTCCATGTTATATTGTCTGTTGTTAACAAGAAGCATTTGTCTCCTGACGGCTTTGCAACTGTCTTTCAAGTAGTTGTGGTCTGCTATTAAGGTTACCCACCAGCATTCTGGTCCATTGACCTCTCCCATGGATCATGTGCTCTAGGCTCCCATCCATCTCTGCATCTCAGCATCTTTCTTTAAGTGGATTCAACACTGGATGCAGTATTTCGGGTGTTACAGCACAAATGAAGGATAGAATGATAATCTCCCTTGATCTGCTGGCCATACTCCTACTTGTATAGTCCCATATGAGGCTTTTAGTAAGACCACCTTGTTAGCTTGTATTCAGGTTGGTGTTCACAGTAACCCTGCTAGTCATCCAGGTGGTTATTAGCCTCTACTGATTTGTGGGGTTATTCTGCCTCAGGTGCAGAAATTTGGGTGTTTTTTGTTGAACTTGAATTTATAGTGGCCAGACTTTGTTTCTGCAGGTCTGTCTGAACAGAAATGATGCTATTTTGTATGCCAGTCACTCTCCCTAATTTAACGTTAACGAATATTTGTAGGGGAAATTGAGACTACCATGACTTCCTCCTTGTCATTGAGGTGTTTTTATCCCTAAAGAAAAAAAAATTGGAAGTGTCAAAATTGTGTAAAATTAACTGTTCATTCATTTGAACAGTTTCATTATCTCGCTTGCTGTAAACTTGATTTGAGCAAACAGTATTGTATACTTTTTTTCCCCCTCCTGTTTTTTTCCTGTAATTTCACACCATGGTGCATGGCACTCTTAAAGCAAATGAACAACAAGTTATTCAGGAGATTGATTGTTTTACAAGTATGGGAAGTTTATTGTATTTTATGGCACTGTCATTTTTAAGCACCATATTGCTGCTTGATATTTGCCATTTTAAATGTTTTCAACCCAAATATTCCTAAATATTTTATAGTTGACTGAACTCTCTTCTTGAATATTGTTAAATATATATGTTAAACTTGTTGGCAACTGATTTTAATACACATTTATATATTTCTGCAACATGCTAGGAAATGTCTGACTTGAATAAGTACAGTCCACCTCCTCAGTCATCGGATCTCTACATGGCAGCTAGCAAACACTTCCAGCAAGCTAAAATGATTCTTGAGAATATTCCTAATCCAGACTACGAGGTAAGACTGAAATACTGCAGCATATGCTCATAGTAGAATACATACATGTTTTCAGCTGGATCTGCTTGAGATCCAAAATACACTTTGCAAAATACTGAGCAAAGCTGAGTGCTTTGATTAAGGAGTGGACAGAGGAGAGTGATGTTGTCTTACACAGCAGTCTGTTTCAGTACAGTAGATGACATAATCAGGATTGTGCTCGCTGTTCCAAAACCTCTCCCTGCCAAGTTTCTTAAACGCTAGATAGCAACTTAATTCCATCTTGCATGTTTCCTTCTGGCCCTGTTGTGAAAGCATATCAGATTTATGAGGAAGGTAACACATGCCTACCTTACTTACTTGGAATCTGGTATTTCGGATATACTCCTGAGAGACAGGAAAAATAGGTTTAGATGTCATCAGGCTGAAAAGAGGATTGTGTCTGGCACTTGTTTCCTGGAGCAGTTTTCTCAGGACTGGGCTGTAAACACAGGTAGGAATTTCTCCCTCTTTGTCCGTCACCTAAAAACTAAGTGTCTGTGACTGTATTTTGGAGTAAGGAGGATGTTCATTCTGTTGCATCTGAGTGGGTTAAGAACAGTTACGTGATTATGTTTTCCTGAGAATTTAGAAATCCCTACCTGTTCCCTGGATCCTGATTGCATTCACACGCAAGTCATCCAACTGAGGGTAACCAGGATAGTTAGAGTAAGTTTGAGTGTGCCCAGAGCACTTCAGTGCAAAAAGACACCAGTTTAGTACTTGAATGTTCCCTTCTCACTGTTTCATAGTGTTGGGAGTAGATGCCTAGAGGCTGTCTAAATCTTTACTTGGATGAGTGCCTTGGAACTTGCCATAGTATGGAGAGCAGTGGTTTGTATGGTCTGTTGAATTAAAAAAGTGAGCATTAAAATAAGCGCTCCCTTTATTAAATTTCATTAATCCAGCTTTTATACTTAAAAGCAAATCCAAAACACCTCTGATCTCTGTTAAATTGATACTGTAAGAGGACTGTTGTAGAGTATGTAAACATTTGAGTATTATCTTTGAAATACTTCTGAGGTCATATGCTTTCACTTGAAAACTTATTGCTGTCTTATGTTTAGGTCAGTAGAATCCTGAAAGTTGCTAAACCCAATATTGTGGTCATGAAGCTGCTGGCAGGAGGCCACAAAAAGGACTCCAAGGTAAGAAAATGCCAGTTGAGTTAAATGTGAAATGTAGTACTACACGCAGTGCTGCCACAGGTCTCTTTCCAGCTGAATGAACAGATTCAGGCCACAGTTACTCTAACTCTTAAAAGAACTGGGAAAGTAACAATCCATTTTTCCCGTGGAAATTTTTTGTTGCAATTAATGGAAAACTCTTACTTCCAAATGTTTGGAAAAAAAAAGTAGGAAGTGCATGTGAGAGGACATGTACAAATATGGGCGTTGAAGAGCAGGAAGATGTAATTGTTTGCAGTGTGTCAGCAGCCTGTGTGAACACAGTGGAGAGGGTGCTGTTGGTCAGGATTAGCAGGTGTCATGCAGATGAGAGGGAAGAGAGGGCCTTCAGGCTTCCTGTGGAAGGCTAAGCACAGAAGAATGAAGGAGCATACTGAAGAGGCGCACCAGCAGCAATCTATAGCTGTGTGCCCGTTACTACTGGAGAGTGATTGGCATACCCAGAATTATTCCCCTCCCCCCCCCTTCTTTTTGTGTGGTTTAAAAGTTTCTTCTATCTGCAGGGTGTCCCTCATTCTGAGCATTAAACTCAGTAGTACTGCTGTGTGATGTTTTAAATATCTTATTTCTAGGTTCCTCCAGAATTTGACTTCTCCCCTCATAAGTATTTTCCTGTTGTGAAGCTTGTTTGAAAGACAAGAGAGTAGGATACCTACTACCAGAAAGTAGGATATCTGAGCATAATCTGTGTATCAGTTAACATCTGCAAGATGAAATATCTAGTACCGTATCCAGACTGAGAGGGATCTCCAGGATAAAAGTACTTTTACATGGAATATATATACTCATCTTTTCTGTGTTATCTGAATGACAACTGCTGTTTAAAGTGGTTTGTATGAAGTTTTACAGGTGAAGCTGATTTTAATCAACTGCATTGTTGAAGGATGTTATAGTTTTAATTGATTTATTACAGATTTGATTTTTTTTTTAATGCGCACTGACAAAATGTTTTTTTAGGAATTTAGTAACATTTGGGACAGAGTAAAAATAATGCAGTAGAGCCTCATGTCTAATAGGAACAGCAGAGCTGCTGAAATTCTGCTTTGAACCGAACCACTTGGAGAGATTACGAGGTTCCATTATTTTTGCTAAATTGCATCAAATTGTCTCGCTTTGCAAGTAGGAAGACTGGGTTATCTTCTTGCCTAGTCCTTTAAGCTAAAATAATCTTCATAGAAATTATGAGCAGAGAAAACCTAGTCATTTAGCTCGTACTGTGCTGAATTCAGTGGATTTTGTTTTACTGAAGTAAATTGTGTAGGAGGTATGTTGCCTCAAATGTAGAAGTTGTCCTTGAAGACAGCGAGAAATGGAGTAAGTCACTCCAGCTGCAGTTTGTTCTTTTGTTTTTAACTGTAATGGTACTAGAGAATCTGAATAGCTGAACACTGTGATAGTCACTAGCAACATAGGAACGCAAGACATGAGGACTGCATTTTTACTACTCCGCAATTTTTTTGTAATCCTTTTGTTACTTTGTCATTGCAAAAGAGGAATTGCTAATTTGTTCCATTGGTTAGTCAGCTTTTGCATGACCTTCATTTTCTTGCTCTGACTGCAATGCTGCTGCTGGATCCTACCACCTTCTGTAATGGTTGGTATAGGTAGAAATCCCAAACAAGAGAAGCCCGAAACCTACCCTTCCCTTCCTGGAACAGGTCATTCTCCTGTGTGAAATACTAAAGGCAAGGTTTTGTGCTGAGCAGCCTTCTGCTACAAGAGGAAAAAAATAAAAACTTTAAAAAGCTGACTTGCTCTTTGATAAACCATACTACCCAGTCTTATCTGGGCCATACACGGAAATCCTCCAGGTCTGACTGTTTTGGACAGGACAATTCTTCATTTTGGTGCAAAATTACTTCTTCCATAGTGATGGGTTTAACTCCTCCTTGACAATGCAAGACATTTGTTCATTTCTCCTAACATACAGTTGTATTGTGGAGTGATACCATTTCAACTCCATCAACTGAGCAGCAGCACTGCTGAGCTAGAGCTGGAAAGCAATGAAGAAACTCGGAAGTGGAACACCTGCTTGTCTGCCAGCAATTGGCAGCTTGAAATTGAAATAAGCAGCAGTACTGCCCTGAAGACACAGTTTTTCCTCATTTCTCTGCAGTGGAGGTTGTATACCATTTTAGATGTTTGCTTATAATCATGATTAATGTATTTGAATGTTTCTGTATTGCTGTGACAGTAATGAAAATCCTGGAAAATGTAGCTGTAAAGATGGCAAACTGGCTCTAGTGCAGGCACTGAGAATTCATCTGGCTTTTACTGCCTTCCAGTGAACAATCACAAGTCTTCCCCATCTTAAAAATCTTGAACTACATGACAGCAGCTCAGGGCTAGCCTTCAGTATTTCTCCAAAGGAAGCACAAAGTAGAAGAGAAACCAAGTTCCACATAATTTACAGAACTAAGGCAAAAAATAATGACTTTTCCCATGTTCATGAACATTAGAAGTATATAAGCAGTACAAAATAAGGTGAATACACAATAGAGAAGACTATTTTTATTTTAAAATGCTTATCTAAAATGGATTTGGCTTAGTTTTTTAAAAAACAGCAAGGACTAGTGTTATTCGACCCCAAGATGATTACAGCAAAGATCTTTCCCTGCCTAAGGCAACTAAAATGTTTAGTGATAGGAAACACTATGTAAACCACAGTTCCAAGTTAACCTATTGTTTTGTTCAACTAAAAATCCTTTAATTTAAAATTCTATGTAGCAGACATACCTCCTTTTCTCTCCTGATTTACAAGGATTTGTTTTCCCTGCTACACTGACAGTAGCAGCCCAGAACCATGAAGTCTGGCTTAAATAGTGAAAAAACAAGAGTAACAAGGAACTCAATAATGGAAGTTAGTTCTTTTCTTGCAAGAATTCAAGTTACATGTAGCAAGGCTATCGGTGAACTGTTTACATATTTAGGCTTAATAGGCACCATTTGACTTGAGCTCTGCATTTCATGTATGACAACCGATACTCTTCATATACAAACAAACCAACCTTCTACATGCATATTTAGGCATCTTAAGTAAGGTTACAGGAGTTGTAAGCTCATACAATAAGGAATGACACCCTCCAAAAACAGTTACAGAATGAAGTTCATTGAGAGAAAGCCAAGAGACAGTTGTGGGGGTTTCTGTATTTTTGAACTGCTGGTTGGGAAGCTAGTCATGTCTTTGCTCCCATGCTGTCTTGACGGAGGTTGGCTCGTGTTCACAAAAATTGCTCCAAACACACGTGCCAGGCTTGAGAACTTCCAAAAAGCTGGCCACATACCGCAGGTAGCAGAGGGTATTTCTAGGTTATCGCAAGTAAACTAGTTTCCAGTTTACATTCAATAAGTTACAGAAAAGACAAAGGCTATTGAACATTAGCAATAAGATACATGATATATAACATAGGACTTCACAGAACTGCAGCTCCACCTGTGGGAGATACTGAGATGTCTGGTAAATGCATAGTCTAGCTTAGTTTACCTTCTTCATAAGTCCAGCAGAGAATGTAGGTCACTTTGAACATCTGAGATGACTGCTGTTCTACGAGGCAAGCATTTGCCTTTTTGCTTTTTAGTAGAAGATGGTACCTGGGTGGAGTAAAGGGTAGTTGCAGCACACCATTTCAGATAGCTTCTGTCATGAAAGGTTCAGGAGTTGGAATTTTTACTCTCTGAACTTGTGCAAGGTAGTGGTAACTGAACCATATTGTGGTACACATTTTGTGAACAGAAGTCTAAACCAGCTTTCTCCCTGGCTTATTTCTTAATGAGAAGACACTATTGTCCAAGTCCTTCTTTTCTTAACCTAAAAGCTAAGAACACAACCAGGTTCCTACAGGTGCTTCAGCTGGTTACAGACAGTGTAAACCAGTAACTTCTGTTAGGAGGCCCAGGAAAATACATCATACTGCACAGTATCCAAGGATTACGATCGTGGCTTTTGAAGTCTTCCCACATTGCAGTAAAATGTGCCAGAACAGGCACAATGGTGGTAGACAGCAGCATGGGTCATTTGTTATCCTTTCTGTGTTATGTCATGTTATGGTATGTTAAGTTAGCTCCTCTTAACCTCCTTTGAAAACTAGGCTGGAATTTCTCTACTGCACTGCTCAGGGGAGAGATCTGTCCTTGGCAGAGGACTCTCATCTAACACCAATCCACAGATACTGTTATTGTAGTATATGACTGTACAAGTTAGCTGACTTCAGAGTTACTAAGCTTTTTGCTAGCTGGTTTCAAATCTATAATCAGTAGGAAGGAAAGAGTCATTGCAGAGGTCAGGCTGCTTTTAAACAAGCCTCTAGAGATTGAAGATTTTTTTTTTCCACCACTGAAACAGTACTAAAACTTCACGAGAAAATACTACTTCATTACGGCTCTTACTGAAGCTTTGAGAAGATAATCAAAACATTCTCAGATCACTTTACTCTTATTGTTGCTGCATTTATATGAAGAGTTGACTTAAGCTGCATCATGAACTTCCTTTGTTCACAACCTCTGTCGTTCTTCGCTATGCTCAGATAAGTGGTTCTTCGTATCTTCAGGGTTTTGAACTAATTAGGAAAAAAAAAGGAACATAAATCTCTTTGAGAGGTAGAAGTGATAGTTCTTCATGTGGAAAACAATCTAGAACACAGCAGGAGAAATTCTGAGTGGACTGTTAAGTACTGTACAACAAAGCTGCAGATACCATCCCTTCCCAGTGCATGTCAAACAGTGACTTACTTAGTGATGCTAGACAGAAAGTAGGTCACACTGTAAACATGAGGGAAAGTTCAAAGAAGAAACAGAAAATAGCTAGCTATATCTGCTACAGGATAATGTTCAGAATACCATCTCAAACTTCTCAGCATGTAGTACTTGAGTTAAAACTTTTTTTCTTTTTTACCATTTTCAATCCCTGCAAGTGCTGCTTGCTTGTCCGTTTCTGATTCAGCTTCATTCTCATCTAAATTGTAATCAACTTCCCTATCTTGGTTCAGTGCTTCATGTTCCTGTTTGTCTGGAAAAATATTAAAATTAATTAGTTTTATGCTATGCCATAAAGTCATCTGTACAAGAGACAGTTACTGTAATAAACTTGCAGAGATTTTACTTTGCTTCTGCCTGAATGGCTATTTACAGTAGGTTTTCATATTATTTTTGCTTTTAAACAGTTAAATTTCAGAGCAGCTTTTCCTGTAAACCTTGTCTAAAGAACTAGAAAAAGACAAAAGCTCTTGGGATTTAGGAAGCCAGCACTCAGGTGGACAGAAAGCAAAAGCATTAAACAATTTCAGAATACATTAAGGGACATTCTAAGTAAGAGTAAGTATTTCATGATGTGCTAACTTGACACAAAAGTGCTTTATCTTAAAGATTTTCTTCAACCTGCCATTAATTCATCTCAAGCAACTTTTATTGACTATCTTAAGAATTACTTATATAGAGAGCTCAGAAATAAATGAAAACATTATTTCTGATTGCTGAACTACTACCCTTATTTTTCAGTTAACTACACAGAAAAAAAAAACCATACTCCAGTAAGAGAGATGGGAATCTGTGGTTCTGAATTTTCTTAAGCCAAGCCCTCTAATTAGTAACTGGCTTAGAAACAGGCTTGAAAAGATTTTAGCCTTAAGTTGTCCATGTTCAGACAACCACATCAAATAGATGTTTACAGTTACAGACCTAAAGGTCTCGAACTTTTAAAAGAAGATTTTATTGGAAGAGAAAGGATGTTCATGGAATGTAGCAGAAATCTTTTTCTACCTTTGCCTACAGGGAAACTATGCAGTAACCTGTGGCATTTTTGTCAACAATCAAGGCTGAAGAACATCCTGCTAGTCTTCCTAGCTCATGCTGACATTTCACAGGCTACATGGCAGAGCTTTTTCTTACACGAATTATGGATGGGGTTTTTTTAACCTAATCTTTCGGGTATCTTTTCCTGTTAAAATGGAAGCAGTTTACGTAACTTCTGTTCACATCTCTTTGGGGGACAGCCTGCTCTGGCCAGCATCTTTTCGGAGCAGTTGGAAAAATACTGCTTTAAAAATGCAGATAAGATTATTTATCCCTGCCAAGTTATCAACAGCATTAACATCATTACTCGTGATTCTATGAATATGTTTACTAGAAAAGCACAAGCAGCAGTTTTTTGTGGACATCAATTCCTGCTCTGACTGCTTTAAGTCTTCCTCTTGACTACTCTGGGCTACTGGGTCCACCTGAGACCAGGTTCCTCAAGACAGAGGGATGTCTAGATCCTGGTCAGCTTTAGGAACAACATCAGTACTCTGCTGTAGAGACACATGGTTCAGGGTCATGTATGGCAGATGCCAGAAACTGGCAACTTTGCAATATCTGATCTCCAGTTTGCAAACTCACAACAATAAACTGTAGATACCTGAAGCCTTAGGTAGAGTTGTATGCATGCTAGCTTATTTTGAAATAGGGATAGCTAGCATTTATACAACTCTATAAAAAAACTATATGCAAAACATTATTACATAGTGTCTCTCTGCTCATCAACACTCCGGATGGTTAACATCTCATCCTTCTCAAATGCATCATTCTTACAAAGCCTCAATACCAAACAGTTTTGGGACTTAATTCCCCAAATGCCTTGTACAGCCAATGGAGATAGACAGGAAGGCTATTACAGTGATGCAGAAGAACACGTCCTGGTTAGCTCCATGTTGTACAAACAGAAGCTTCCATCTTTACCCACAGACTGTAGAATACTGCTGGAGGCTAACTTTTTACATCTCATATTAACCTTTAGGAAACCTTATATTAAGTCTGGCCAGCTGCCACCACTGTTGCAGAAATCATGCCCTATTCCACGCTTTCATGTCTTTACTGCTTAACAATATGTGGCATGCTACATACCAGCCTTTATGGGGGGCAAGTCCTGCTTAGCATCATAATTCAGGAGTTGCTCCCTCTCAACTTCCTCACTGGCAGCCTGCTCTGCAGCTGGCTGTAACACATCTTGCCCAGCTACTTGTTTTTCATCTTCAGGATTCAGCTCCTTCTCTGACTGAGGCAGCATCTCCTTATGACCAGCAGCAGCCTTGAGTGGGTCCTGCAGGTCTTTCACTTGACTAGAAAGCTTCTCCTCTTCTGCCTTAGGCTCCTGTTTTCTGATGTCAGCTAGGCTGTTTATTCTTTCTGTAAACAATAAAAATGATTCCAAGTTAAAAAACCTAATGCCTTTCAGTGGTGGCACAAGTTGAAAACCTTTAATAAATACTGCTTTATCTTTCTCAGTCCATTCTTGTTCTTCCTCTGAAAGACATCTTCCAACCACATCATTTAAAGGATGAGCCATTGTTTATTGTCAACAGTTTCACACTTCTACCTACTTAAAATTTTTATATGTGCAGGTAATAAATTGGGCAGGTGAAACAGAGCACTTTAAATAAAAACTGCAGCGTGCTATATAAACATGAGGTTTCTGTCACATTTCCTTACCAACAGTAAAACTGATTTATTGTTCAAAAGTAGCTTAAGACAAAGCAGTCACATGGGCAGATTTGCAAATAAATCAAGGCTGCTCTAATTTTTAAATGGGAAGTGCAGGAGGGCTGTTACTTTTAGCAGACATTACCATACTTTTTTCCCCCGTGTATCTGTATTTTTAACTAAAAAAAAGAAAAAAAGAAAAAAAAATTGCCTGAAGAAACTATGTATAGATGTTGTCTTCAACTGCTAGTTCCCTAAAATGAAAGTTGCATGCTCCCCAGATTGTAACTTAAGATAGCATGTAAGAATAATCAAATAGGAAATTGAATTTCTATCACAAACAGTACTGTGCGAGACTGACACATGAGAATACATCTATTCAAATTAATAAGGTTCTGCGAGTTTAGTACCACAAGCAACATTAGGTTAACTAACCTGATTTCCTGTGTATCGTTTCCCTTACCCGCATTTTACTCATTGACAACCCAGGGGAAGCATGGATGCGTGGCTTTTTAAAGCCTAACTTTCAGCTGTTCCACAGGGAGGAGTAGCAGGCTAGATGTGTCAAATTATTAAGAAAGCAAGTTTTTTAAATGTGATTGAAAATCATTGCTTCCAACAGAAATTTCTCCATATTAAATGAGGACTATGACTCCAGAGTTGTAAATATTTGTATTTTCCTTTACATGCAACATGTCAATTAAACAAAACTGAACCATAGAAATGTTAGTAATAAAAATGCTTGAACAGGTGTTATACCTCTCCACAGCTGGAAAATTACTTAAAGTTCAGTCTACTGGTGTTGGGTTTTTATCTTAATCTTGTGTACAAAAATGTTTTTTAAATGTTCAATTAAATTACAAATGTTCTTAACCAGTTGATTGTCAGATTGTGATTTCTGTCTCACCTTTAGCCTCCAGCAGGTCTATCTTTTTTACTGTAGGTACTGCTTTAGGTACATCTTCATTGGGTTTCTGCTGTTCCAGGTCAGCCTGCTTGAACTCAGTTTGCTCCAAGGTAGGCAGTTGAATACTGACCTATAAAGTGAATGTACACGGATAAGCATTGGTCTGTATAACTGTTCCTGCATTTGGAAAGAGAAGTGGAAGCTAGATAAGGATTCAGGGGGGGGGGGGGGGGAACCCAAAACCTAGCACACTCAGAAATATTTGGAGTGAAATTTTTGTTGGTGATGGAAGTACCGTACGATTTTGAACATGCAATAATGTTTCTATATAACAGCATGACACACAGTAAGAATTTAACACACCTTCTTTAATCTAATTGCAGATAATGATGAGGTTAGTGTTTCACAAGGAAACCTTCTCAAGTGCCCTTCTCCAAGGGTCACAGAATGGTAACAGCACACATTTCTCCACTGTTGTCCTGCTACCACATCAAGGTCAGTACAGCAAAAAAAACCGAACAGATAGCATTAACTACTGTTAGTGATCTACAGGCCCAGGTAAACTCAGTTTCGGCATGATGAGACTTCAGTTAAGCAACTCTTTACAGACCTTGAGTAAAACTACATTGAATGTAGGATTAAGAGAAGAAAAACCAACTAGACAACAGTATCTGTTTAATGTGATGGAGCTTACTTAAGAATGTATTAAATACTGGTACTAGATTGCTCTCAGCATCTGACCTGTTTAAAAATTAATGGCTAAGATGTACACCACCTTAAAGATATTCCAGTATAGCAATTAAAATTCCGTTTTAGTCATACTGGCATTTAATTGGCTGACAGCTATGTCAGTTCAGTCACACCAACACTGACCAGGAAACGTGCCTGGAGCTGTGCTGTACTGTACCATCTTAAGTACAGAAAAACAGACTGTTCTGAAACTGTTTTATGGAGGGGTTTTTTTTTTTGCTGAGGTTTGGTTCTGTTTAGAAAAAAACAACCCAAAGGATGTAGAGAAAGAAAATGCATACAGACATGAGGAACACAAGCCTTTTTTATACCTGATACTGTACAAATAAATAGGAAACATTATGGTGGAGAAAGTAATACAGTTAAAGTTCTCTGTTAGAACTGTTGGTAAGACTGCAGCTACCTATTTTTCTAAGCAGGTTAATAAACCACTAGGTTGGCAAGTGTTCACACAGTCATTCGGAAAAAAGTCTGTGGAAAGAAGTGGTTAAATAGCTATGAAAGCCAAATCTGTAGACGATTTGTAGGATATGATTACTTGGCTGTTTTGAAAACATTAAAGCTTAAAGCCAGGCAGAACTTGTGTCAACACTATGAAGTCCAACGTAGTCAACAAATAATCTAGCATTAACTCTTACGAAAGCATGAGCAGCAAGTATCACCACAGAGTATCTGGTTACTGCAGTAAGGATATTCAGACGAACTCCCATCTTCCTTCAATCATTAAAACAAAAATCCTGTATTTAAAATGCTTCTGTTTTATAAATAGTTGAACCTCTTGAGATTAGTCTTTACGGTAGAAATCATCAGAAACTGAACACAAGATCATTTTTCACTTTATGCCAGGCATGAACTCTGTAAAAATACTGAGCCTGCACTTAGTAGCAAGAATCTACCTCTTAATTATACATGCAAAAGCCCTTAGCTTAGATTTCTAGCTCAGTAATTTTTGATGATGGTAACTTAAAAAGATATATGCTGAAGATTTTTTAAGTTGAAGTGATTGAATAAAAAATAATTGGAACATGTTCTGTATTCCTCAACTGAGAAGTATACATCATTCTTTAAAATGCAGAGCTGTAAGAAAAGCTGTGTATTTATTAACCAACATTCCCATCTTCTTTCTCTGTTTTATTTTAACTATATCTTTCCATTACATAAGCACATACATCTTACAAACAGGAAATTATTCCAGCTAAGAACAATGGCTAAAAAAGTATATAGATTTTGTCAGGGTCACCTTGCACTAACAATAAATAGCTTTTGTACAAGCAAGAAACTGCAATCCTTGGGCAAACAAACAACTGAGAAAGGCACAGCCTGACGTAAGAAACACTGTCACAGATCCTAGGGAACACTAGCAGACAGAATTCAATTAGGCTGTTGCTGTATTAGTGGTTATGTCATCTGGGACCATCCCATCTGTAGATTAAAAGGAGAACAAATAACTTGCCCCACCTAAGCCACTGCCTGCTTTGAGTAAAGACTACCTCCAACTATGGGACTTGTTGCAGGAGACTGAAGTTCTGCAGAGGGGCTTCAGCCACACTCCTCAAGTTCTCTCAGGGATTATTTCCCCTCCAAACTGGAAATGGTAAAACATAAACCAAACCACAAAACAAGAAAAAAACGTGGTACAAGTAATTGTAATGGAAGTCGTCTGCACGCCACAAAAGTTGACCACATCTCTAGCATGGTCTTCCCCACATCAACTTTTGAAATAGCATTTTACATCTTGACATTAGGTCTTCTCAAAATGTGCTTTTTATTTACTTACTACCATATATTCACTATTACTGTTACTACTTTTCATTTACTTATTTGACACTTGATAAAAATTACTGACAAACAAGAGCTTTCACCTTTTTTTGTCTAGCATTTCCTGCCTCTAATGCTTCATCCATCTTGCAGCTCTCACACAACGCAGGTTCCCAGGATAAAAGGTCACAAGCTTCAGCAATTCTCTCTTCCACCATTTTACACACAGGACTGGACAGAGACTGGAACCACTACCTGAGCACCTAGGGTTCTCTGGACAGACGTTTCAGCCATTTTCCCCCACCCATTTCCAGCTGTTTGCAAAACCCAGCTTCAGTCCTCGTTGCATTACCCTTTCCACTTCTGAAGTCATCAAATCGTTTCTTCTAGTAGGCTTTTCCTAGCCAAAGAGAAAAGGGTGTATACAGCCAAACCCCCACCGTTTTTGCAATAAGAGTTGCCCACCCAGGTATGGGGGTGAGGCCCCATTGCAAACACATAACCTCTGTAAATAGTGCTCACAGTCCCAAAGGAAGGGCTGCTTCCGTACGTAGAAATAAATTAGCTGCCTTTCCACCCAGGAGCTTCACTGCGTGTTTCCAGGGCTGTGTGTTTCAATTTGGTGAACCAATAAATGGTTACTCGTGCCACAGCCAGGGATTTGGCCACTTAGACCATGGAACTCACTTTGAGAAACTTCTCTGCTGGGGCCTGATGGGGTCCACTTTGGGAGAAAGGGAGGTGTGTCTTAGGTTACAGGCTTGCCAGGCTGCTGGAGGTGGCTTTAAACTAAAGTTGGTGTGGGAAGGGAGCCTCAATTCATCCTACTCCTACCAGTGTGGTTCTGGTGCCAATAGGAGATGCCTAGAGCCTGAAGAGGGATCACAGGTCAGCAAGGGAGCACCTGAAGAGCAGCACAGAGGAATTCCAGTCACTTCAGCCTGGAGAAGAGAAGGCTTCAGGGAGAACTTAGAGCAGCTTTCCAGTACTCAAGGGGCCTACAAGAAACCTGGAGAGGGACTTTTGACAAGGACAAGTAATGACAGGACAAGGGAGAACAGCTTTAAGCTGACAGAGGGTAGCTTCAGATTAGACATTAGGAAGGTGGTGAAGCCCTGGCACACAGTGCCCAGAGCAGCTGCGGCTGCCCCATCCCTGGCAGTGTTCAAGGCCAGGCTGGAGGGGGCTTTGAGCAATCTGGTCCACTAGAAGGTGCCCCTGCCTACAACAGTAGATGATCTTAAGGTCCTTTCCAACCCTAAATATTCTATGATTCTATAAATCTATATTGGTAAAATACTAGCTTTTTTCCACACATATGTAATTGTGCCTTGTGGAACTTACCAACCATATTCCTCTCCAGGCTGGCTTTATCTCTTACAATATCACTATGAGGGTGGTGAGACACTGGCACAGGCTGCCCAGAGAAGCTGTGGTTGCCCCATCCCTGGCAGTGTTCAAGGCCAGGCTGGAGGGGGCTTTGAGCAATCTGGTCCACTAGAAGGTGCCCCTGCCTACAACAGTAGATGATCTTAAGGTCCTTTCCAACCCTAACTATTCTATGATTCTATAACAAATCAAGTCCTGTTCTTCAGTGAAGAACCATAAATAATACACATGCCAAGACAACAGCATGATCTGAAATTTCCTTTTCTCGGGATTTCCCCTGCCCTCTCTACTCCAGGAAGAGGGTGTCAGCTGGCATGCAGCCACCCTATGTGGCAAGCCTGCACCACCCTAGTGAGCCTTCTCATGTCACATGGTTCTTTAACTAAGAATATCCAAAAGCAAACACCCGAGACATTTGATCTTCCCCTCGTTCCCACAGTAAAAGGCTGACATTAGGATTTCTGTGAAAATTTATAGCCAGTGCACCTCAAAGACCTCTGGAGCACAGTATCTTACTCAAAGCTTGTTGCTACTCAAAATTAATCCGCATCTTTAACACACATCTTCAACATACAAAGCAACTAAGTCCTTTACAAAGTCAAAGGGAGCTGTGAGCCAAAGCTCAGCAGTGTAAATATTCTTTAAGAGGCTCCACACCAGTCCTAACATCACCTCTCAAATTCTGCCCCTCTCAGAGACACAGATTTGAAGTCTCCTGCAGAACCTTTGCCTGTTCTGTCCTTGGAATCACTCAATTTCTCATTGATCACAAATATTCAACAAATGTGAAGGAAAGCAGTGCAGAACTTAAGGAGAAGGGCTAAGGTTAGTTGGAGATAGTGGAAAAATATCCAGGAATTACAAAGGAAAATATTTTGAAGAAATTATCCAAACCATACCTGGCTATTTTTTTTCGAATCTTCTGATAAGTTTTTGTTTTCTTTGATTTGTGGTACATCAGTGCCCTTTTTTGTGAGCTCATCTATCCTTTCTTCACATTGTTCTTTTAATTCTTTCATTTGGTTGATGCATTGTGACCTGCAGAAAACAAAAAAGTGAGTAGCTGTAAACTTTCATCTACACTCTTCTAAAATGTCTAAAATACTCTTTTCTAAAATGATCTTTTTTGTTATTATTTTATTATTTTCTTAGTCCTATTATCTGTGCTTATATTTGAGAAGTCAGAAGTAAGAAATGGGGTGTTAATCTAAGTCCTAGGGACAAACGTGGTGCAGATAGTCGAAGTTCTACTAGAAGAAATTCATTTAAACTGCTTTTGTTAGACCAGCTCAACAAGCTACATGAATTTTCTTGTCTTCCACTAACCTGTCAATTTCAGTGAGTCACGATCAATTTTCATCCTTGAAGCATTTCTAGTGTGGTAACACAAACGAATATTTGGATTTTAGCTAGGAAGGGGAAACATCAAGGTACTAGCTGAAATAAAACATGGATGTAAGCCACTGCTAGCAAAGTGAACACCATTTCTCACTATTTCACTGAAGTGCAGTGCTGAAAGACATAACAGAGCATACATTACAGAAACGGAGTTCACCAGTAGTTCCAAAAGCATTTCCTAAAGATGGAAGTATTGTATATCTTTTATATGCTTTTAATAGTTACACAATGCCATTAGTGCCTTAACCTGTGTGACACCAGGGGTCTGTTTGCAGTTCTGCAGTCTCCCTCACAGCTCCATAACCTCTAGGTAAGCTGCCAGGGCAGTGTTTTCCCCTTTGTCCCTGTGCAAACCCCAGGTCAAGTTGGTTTTTTCCAGGCTGCCATTAGGAAAAAAATCACTCTTTCTCCCCCACTCTCTTCGTAACCTGTTTGTAACTTTCCGTTTATATTAACAGAAGAACAAAACCCAGTGAGTAACAAAGCAGGTAAGCATTACACTGAAACAGACATGCAGAAGGCTTAGAAAGCAGTCCTCATAGGATCCCAAGTATGCTTTTGATCCCACTGTGAACAGTAACAAGCAATAGTGGGTTTGAGCGGAGATGAAAAGTGTATCATGCTAGGGCAAAATGTGGTGAAAAACCATCGCTGTCAGCACCCACCGCTCTGGAGAGTGTGCCCAAGGAAGAGGCTTGGCTGGAGACTGTGCTGTTTCACTCCCAGTGGCAAAGGAGTTTGTTGTGTTTTTTAACTTTGTTTTCCTTTCTCTCTTCTGCTTTTTTCCACTCTTGAGATAACTTTGAGTTCTGTGAATACCATCAGTTACAGACTTCGCAAATACATCGTTCTGCATGCAGAACCTCTCTTGGCATCCCTTGTACAACAGTATGGTCAACATACTGCAAGTTTTACCTCCCCCTCACTAGGAGAGAATGGAGATTAGTATCTTCTGAGCCTGGTTCTGGCAGTGTTATACCTCCATTGTAGCAGCAGTGGGTTCAGATGGGCATGTTCCATTTTCTCATGCTGCAAATAAGCTACTGCCTAATCCAGAGCAACTCTTAGACCATGTGCCCTCTACAACAGCAAGTCGTTCTTTTTACTGCACTTTCATCCTTCTCCACCCTGCTTTTTAAAAGCAAACAATCTGTTCTGTAGTTCATATGCAGAAAGGAAGTAGAGTGGCAGACAGACATGCTATGAAGTGGCAAATTAATTACCTTTATGAACTGGCAAAATAATTATTACCACCTCTTTTTGACTAGACATTATTCTAAAGTCTTATTTTGATAATGCTGATGCACCCAAATAAGTAGTGCTTCCTAAGTCAGTGAACATCAGAGACAATAAAACAACATAGGCTGGACTTAGGCACATGTTCACTAATTTCTAAGAAATAAGACAACATCAGAATTACCTGTACCTCAGCCTGCCAGCTTGAAAAAGCTGCGGTATACAGACAACCTGAAGCTGGAGATAGTGTAACCTCTCACAAATGCCATTTCATCCCACACTGCACATGAAAATAAAGTTCATTTAACATCTGTGGCAAATCCTCACCATTTAAAATTTATTATCTGTGAAGTCTTGTAAATGGGATTTCTGGAGACTGGAATACTCCACCCATGCATACAACAACTTCTAAAGCACAAGAACAGCACTAGCATCTCCAATTCATCCTACCAATATGATGTAGCTCAAATCTGCAAAACCAGCACTTCAAATTCAGTCTCTTTTACATCTTTTCTCTCTAGAGTTAATTTGTGGGATAAAGAGTGCACCTGTGCCCACAAAAAGGCGGTCAGTCAATACCCTCCCTGAGCTGCTCTCAGGCTCATCACAGCAACCATCAGCGCACCCAAGGCCCACTTCCAAGAGCCTAAAGGAGCACAGAGGCAGAAGGGCAATGGGGAGCCTAAGTTACGGACTCAAACATCCTGTCCAGACCATCCCACAAGCCCCTGGGCTGACTCCAGTCAGCCTAAGCCCCCATGTAAGTCCTGAAACCCATCAAGATGAGTCAATAGGACCAAGGCATTTCCTGTCCAGGGTAGGGACACATTATGGGATGCAAGGATAGAACATGTCAGGACTGCACAATATTTATTATGGGACCAAAGGCAGAGGAAGTGATGGATCTCTGGCAGGAACAAACATGAGAAAAGAGAGAGAAGGGGATAAACATCAATTGCATGTAAACACGTTGCAGGTTGGTGCGCTTGGCTGGCCTTGCCCTGCACCTGATCAGTACAGTCTGTCCTACTTTTTATTAAATGCCTTTTTAACTTTTCCCTGTTCAGTGTGTATGTGAATCTATGAAGGTGCGAGTGCAGCAGCTCAGGAGTCAGATCAGGATGGGAGTACCATGCCTGGGTGGTGCAGGGACTGCTGACAGCCAGTACATACGTACACGAGCACGGTTTGCACTAGCAGACCCCTCCTCAGAGCAGGATGACACTACTGGTGTTGTTCATGCTCTGTTGTATATGCTGCATGTGTCTGTGTTAACCTGCATACCTGACCATGTACAGGCATGCTGTGCATGCACAGAAACGCATGTACAGCCTCTCCCCTCCAGGGCTGCTGGATTTGCTGCCCCCACCGTGAGAAACAGAGCACCTTTGTCCTCCAGGAGCATATAACATCAGCTCCTTTCATCCCTGGCAAACAAGGATTACTTGTGCACTCACATTCTTCCACTTGCCAGCTCTGCAAACACCAACATAACTACCAGACTTTTTACGTGTTGCAAATTTTTCCAAAGAAGTGACTGTGTAACAAAGTTCCTTGGAATCAAAATGCATCTGAACACTGAAATATCATCAGAAGATCATGGAATCATAGAATCATAGAATAGTTAGGGTTGGAAAGGACCTTAAGATCATCTAGTTCCAACCCCCCTGCCATGAGCAGGGACACCACACGCTAAACCATGTCGCCCAGGACTCCGTCCAGCCTGGCCTTGAACACTGCCAGGGATGGAGCATTAACACTACTGGGATGGAGACCAGCCCAGAGGCTTCCATTTCTCTCTGGCTGCTGCAGGAGAGGACGGTCAGTGCTGCCAGTCAGTCTGTGCTGAACAAGCTCTGCTGTGAGCAGAGAGCACTGCGCAGTGTCCACCAAGGGTATCTCAGTAAGCTGCCTGCTGAGGAACGTGTACTCGTTTTTCACACACTACCGGTAAGCTCACACAACTGCTGCTGACTTCTGTATGGAAACCACTAACCTTGCTCAAAACCAACCAAACAAAAAGCTAAGATGAAATATCAAGACCTGGGCATGAGAAAAAAACCAACTAATTTTGTGCCTTCCAAGTTAAAAAATTGTATTCTTACACATTTCACTTGCACAACCAATTTTATCACTGTCTTCTACAGTGCAATATCTGACTGTTTAAAAAGAGTGATTTACAATGTGTGGAGTTAAAAAAGGCATTTGACTGCTGCCATCTTTTTTTAACATCTTCAATTACACAATACCACCTCTTCCTTTTTCCACTGGGCAAAGTGTACTTGATACTTAAGGTGCAAAACCTTCACCCCTACAACCCAAAATCAAAGGAAAAAACATCAATGTAACACAAAAGCAGGTCTAACACCCCTCCTGCGAAGGTTTACTGAAGATGAACAGACAGACAATATGTTGGTTTACTCCTAATACAGAGGGGAAGAAGTAAGACAACTTAAAAGTAACATTTTGAGTCTAATACTTGTTTTTCTAGGCCCATAATCACATTGGGAAGAGGTTGTTTGTAAGCAATTAAAATGACAGTATCAACTAAACATTTAGAGATAGAAAAGAGGACTCTATGTAACCAAGTATAATCAGATGTCTGTTTCTACAACAGAACACAATGCATAGTAATGTAACTTACTACAACAGTGAAATACTAATGTTCCAGCATCCCCCCTAAAAGTATACAACAAACAACATTTAAAAATGAAAATTATATGTTCCTGCTAAAATTTTGTGAATGCTGGAGGGTGCCCAAGCTATACATCACTCTACGAAAATTTGACTGCAAGTTTGTTTTCCTTACTTGCGTAGCTACAAAAAAAATCCAGAAATAGAAAAAGAACATTTCAGAGTTATTCAGCAAAGCTAGTGAAGAAAGCATAGTCCCTTGACTGAGGTAATTGCTTTTATGGACTCCTATGAAGAGACTGCAGGAAACACTGCATCTGCCTCAGGACCAACTGGAGGCAGACCAGCTAGCAGAGTCCCTGTTCAGCTAGCACATGGCTGAACTATCATGCCTTACCCTGATACAAGCAAACTGATCTTCATCACTGTACCTTAGTTAGCTTTCCACGTTGAGCCAGCCTTGACCCTACAGCTGTATGCTCAGAATCCAACCTTACTCTGTTAAATGAAGAGGGATTCTGTACAGTACATTCCCACAAGCAGGGATGCTCTGTCAAGGATTCCCTCAATAGCGCTATACTTTGAAAACGTTTCACCAGACGTGGACATGAGTTTTCAGAAATCAGACTGACTACATTTGCCTCGTATCACTTCCCTGCACATATCAATCCAGTGCTTCAAGGATGTACCTCTTATGTAGAGTGTGACCATACAGCATGTATATGTGGCTACAGATACATTTATTCATGCTGATCTCAGCCTTACAAGGAAGATGATGGCAAACAGAGACTAGTTAGGGTCTCTAGCAAAGAAGTATGAACAGACATTCAGGAGTCCCAGCTCTGTCATTTAACTAAACAGCAAAGAGATAGTGCTTACAACAAACAAAACTGCACTAAGAGAATACATCTGGGTCATCATTATTAAATGAGTAACAATGCCTGAGGTGATGGGGAAGTACACAACCATCTAATAATTGATAATTGGTAAGTATCCCAAAACCACTAATACTAATCCTTAATTCTTATAGAGAGGAGGGGGAAAAGGGAGAAGTAAGAAAAGAAAAAAGGTATTTCAAGTTTGGCCTGCAGAATTCAAATTCTTTGATTGCCATGTTAAACTTTTAGTTGTAATTCCTATGAAATTTGGCTAAACAATGGCTGCTGGAAAAATACCTGTCACTACAGCAATTATATTCTTGATGGAAAATCATTATGAGAACAAGCAAACAACAAATTCTAGGGGTTTTCTGGATCTGTGCACCAGAAGGAAGGAATAAAAGGATGTGAAGACAGGTAGAGAGAACAAGAACATTACTGACAAAAAGAACACAGGAGAAATTCCTAGAAATACCAGAAATGTGTATTTAGTATAAGGATACTGATAAGAACTTCTGTTCAGTCATTCACGCCTTATAATTCAGTGGGAAATCTCTAACAAAAAACATGACTAGGTATGAACTGTAATGCAGAACATATGGCCCTGACCGTGACCAAACCAGAAATTTTCTCAGGCTTCTAGTAGCATAATGAGATACAGCTTCTCATCAGGTATCCCCATATCTTGGTTCTTAAACTTCTTCAGAGTTCAGCATCTTTGTGTTTCAATTTCTTCCCCCCACTCTTACATGAGAATATTGCTACCTTTCTCCTCCTGCAATAGAAGGAACATTAAGAAATGTGGGAGAAGCATGTGGCTACCGAGATGCCAAGCACTGCAAGGTCTATACTTTTCTCCAAGATCAACTGTGAGCGATTCTACAACATGTGTCAGATGTTACTTGATCATTAAAAATGTACATTTACTAACAGTGCTATAGATATCACAAGTCACCTACAACTCCAGAAGCCATCTTTAAAAAAAAACATACTTACAGGTCATATGAGAACTTCCTCTGAAGGTTAGTCTGGTTCTTCTGAAACCAATAAACGTTCAGCTGTAGCTTTCCATATTCTGTCTGTAACTCTTTCAAGTGTTCTGACCAAACCAGGATTAAAATATACATTAAAATATACACACACATATATACCTACATATATTACAACAAAAGTGTCAAACAACAGATCAATAGTAGGCACGCTAATGCCATCCATCATGCACACTACATTTTGTGTACAAATGCATAGATACTTATTGAATTTATTCATCAAAGATGCAGAAGATTGAGTAAGAAGAGCCTTTCAGCCTAACATAGTAACAAAAACAGTGCAACAAAGATTTTTGACGTGTTCCATCATAAGGAATACTCTTAACTTGTTTGCAAACACTTGCTCTGCTAGATTTCAGCCCACAAAATCTTTGGGTCTGTGAAACCCTAATCAGAACATAGTATGAAATGGCATTCATGTTTATTAGCTTACAATGCTTCCCTGAGTAATGCGCAATTTACAGTTATGTTCCTCAAAAACAGAGGCATCTATGATTTAGTTTTCTTCTTGACAGAAAGCTCTGTGTGGGAACACCATAAGGCGGCATCATGTCACATTTACCTATTCCTAGAACTTAGGATCATTCCCTGGACTTCCTGAGGAATAAATTGCTAACAATAATTTTGAAGCACCAACATGAATAGAAATTAATTAGACCAAGTTTTTTTATTTAATATAGGAGTTTGTGGATTCCCCTGGTGCTAAAATGCATGACCCAAACACCGAACAATGTTAAGAATACATTCCTCCTTCTTCATGCAAAAAGTAGCATGAAGAATATGTATGTTAACAATGCGCAGAGAGGCTAGTTTTATTCCCTATTATTTTATACCATACGGGTCAGGAGTCCTACAGCAAGCACTCCATGGACAAATCCTTCTACCATTGAGGCAGATTAGTCTGACACCTCACTGAACTGGAACTATGCAGATGCAGGATCTAAGTCACCACAGCTCCAGCACCATCTCCATGACTTGAAGAAAGGCAGGATTTTCAGAAGAAAACAAAAAAAAATGCAAGTCTTAAAAACAGGGGGCTAAAAAACATATATGAAAGTGATGTAGAAGGGTTATTATGTATACCTCGTAGACTTTGGATCAATCGGTCATTTACTGTGATGTTACTCATCAGCACTGCCTGGAAGGAATGAAACAGAAAACTGTTTTAATTGCAAAGGTCCTGCATTACCATTAATATTATAAAGAACATCAACCAAAGCACTTGTAACAAGATGTTTTATTTGTGAAGTGCTGGGTTACAGCCAACCACAAAACCTTCAGCTGCTCTAGAGATTTACTAGATTACAAACACTCATTTTTACCCAGATTTCCCAGTAAAGAGCGGGGGAGATATCACTCCACTTTAAAAACAGGAGGAATTTAAAGAGTCCAGCCCTAAAATTGCTTGCTGCTTTATTCTGGTTTAATCTCATACTTGCAAATCACAGTCAGATTTACTGTATTTATCCCTTGAAGGAAGAATACAGCATAGCACAGCTTGCCATCAACTACCTTCTCACCAGGGAATCAATACACCTGCATTAAGGCATGTAAGAATGAGCTATGAAAGCATTAATCACTCAGCATAAAGGAACTCTACAAAAGCAACATGAAGCCCTTGCATTATACCACTTTTCCTCTCCGTCTTTGATGACAAAGTGGAGTAACCTTCCATTCCCTCACTTTGCTCTCTCATTTCAAAGGTGCAGTCAACATAGGAATATTTGGACCATTCTTTCACCAAGCCCCATCTACCAACCCATACATACACATGCCCCAAAACACATTAATATTGACAGAACTAGGGCAGGCCTAAATGAAAATAATTCCTGTGAGCCAGAGGTCAGGATAATTCAGGTTCATATTTAACATTCAGAAAGTCTGGTGCAAAAGAGTCTTCTTAAAACTACAAAAAAGGATGAGATCCACTTATCCTTCAGAAACAATCCACTCCAATCTTAGGAGCATATTTCTTGTACTTTCCTGGCAGTTTCCTCATTAACCCCCTCCTAGGAAAACCCAGTGTTCTGCAGGGCTCCCAGATCAGAGTATACCAAGTCCCCAGTTTCCCAAAGTTTCTGCTCAAGTACAGGTATGTGTACATATGTCCACACCATTTCAATGCAAAGAAGTAGCTTCATCCATTCTGCCTGCCCAAGTCACTCTGAAACACCCTGAAATGCTGTCAGTGCCTTTTTTCACTAAGACTACAGTAATAAGTGGCAGATGATTAGAAAAAATGAAGCATTCAATCAATCAGAGTGGGATAGCACATAGGAGAGGGCTAGATTTGGTTTTTATGGACCCTTTAAAGAGTCCCAGTTCAGAGACAGTCATTCATGTACTGATGAAGAGGCAGCCTTTTTCAACCCTAGGAAAGAAATATTCCCATGCCATTCTACACATACAGCTGGCCCATGAATACCACTGTGAAACCTCAAGAGCAAAGGCATTGCTACTTTGTTGAGAAGGAAAAAACAGTAATAACAACATGAGTAACAACATATACTTAGGATTGTTTAATACCTCTCCCTCTCCTTTCTCATAGGACAGGTACAAAGAGCATCCTGATTTGTTTTCACTGGTTTATTGGGGAAATGAAGTTAATGTTTCAATGGAAATGCCAAGTTTTGCTAATGCATGAGCAACATAATCAAGTTGTTCCATGATTATCACACCTTCAGGGTTTCCAGCATTGGTCATTACCACAGACTGTCAATGGACCAGAAAAATCAGTATGACATGGTAATTTTATGTTCCTAGAGCTTGTTCTGCCTTGGTTTTGGTTAGTTGGTTGTTTTTTCCCCCTCTTAATACAAAACTCCAAAATACCAGGACCACTTATTTGGTAGTAAAACAGACAAGTATTGAGTGTTTTGTACGTTAGGACAATAATAACTATGATTAGCTGAACTGAATAAAATTATGTGCCACATGAAAAAGGTTCCTTATATCACAACAGGGAAAGAAAAAGGAAAGAGCATGCCTTGGCCTTTCTGAGTTGCACGTGACACTTCCTCATGGCAATGCCACACCCACCTCCCTGAGTCTGTGGGTAAGAGTCCAGGAAAAAGTCATGCAAATCTAGTCAGCTGTTTAGCCTGAAACACCGCTTAATAATTTACAGGGCACTGCTCCAGCCGCCAGTTTCCCATCCAACTGTATCCATAACGTCAGGCTTTCCGTTCCTCCTCCTGCCATCCAAGAGCCAAATAATCTTCCCCTTATGGCTGTGAATTTGGCAAACACTATTTTCTTTTGGGTTTTATGCACATCAAGAAAGCAAGCTCCTGGGAAGTACTAGCAAACACATGCCAAAACACAGTTCTAGGGATAAAATGGCACCTTAAATCTCATTCAGTACGCAAGACAATACCTATGATCCCTAGAAGTGAGAATCCAGCACTGTTACTGCAGTATGAACATGTTACCTTCTGTGACAAAGCAACTCTGTAACACAGAGCCAGCCTATTTCATTTGCGAACATGTCTTGCAGAGAAATCCTTCTGATTATCACTGAGGAAAAGTCAGTTGCCTGTCTGGAGTCAATGCTGATCTTCAGAAACCAAAAATAAAGCCACACTGCCACCAACAGTGATGGAAAAATCTTGCTCCACTTGGACATAATTTTTTTTATTGAGAACCTCCAGAGATACATTTTTTTGGTTCTTGTCTTTCTGTTCTTACATAGACGATGTCTATGTAAGTCATACTGCACTTGAGAGACAAAAATTAAAAGTTACTGTTTAAACAAAACCCAGAACATAGGTGCAGAAGTACTTGTGAGAAAATTATTCCAAGGTGTACATTTTGAACACGCACATACTCTGAACTATATACATGCATTTGATCTGATTAATGCCTTACACAGTAGTGTCCATAAACACCTTCCTTGGGTGTAACACCTTCAGCATTTGCCACCCTCAAAAATCAGCTAAATCAAGCATGTTAAATTCTGGTTTGTGCTTTCTGACATTGACTGTACATACTGTATACAAAAGCATAAGATACTGCAACAGGAAAAAGGAATAAAACGACAAAGAACTTGATGAAAGTAAACACTGGCTTCAGAACTAAAACCTAAGAAAAAAAGGGGCTTTGCATTAACAAATATAGCTGTCACAAGGAGAGAAAGATGAGCTAAAGGATCAGTAAATCAGCTGGTAAGAACAAAACCAACCAAGAACAGACCAAGCCGAGAGATAAGATCTAAACATCCAGAAAACAGCAGAAACAAGCATTTATAATTAATCAGGGAGGAAAAGGGCACCTATTTAATGATTAACTCAAACTGATCTAAGTCCTTACTGCAAAGAAAAGGAGCTGCTCTGCCTTGGACGATCCTGCTCTCCATCACCATTCTGGCCATGCAGTACAAGCCATATTTTGATTATCTGTTTTTCATTTCTTAATTATATCTGGAGATTTCCACCCCACTTCTCTAATTTTGCAAGCATGCCTCCACACACACACACACACACTCTCCTAGTAACACACATCATCAATTCTTTTCTTTGTACTCTTCTTCACCATTTTGAAACAATCTTCAGGAGTAAAGAAACCATTTATAACAGCCACAAAAAAGCTTTTTCATTCTAGGACAAGAAATTAATGGCTAACTACATATTAGTAGTTGGGGAAAAGGTTCATAAATGAGATCCCAAAGGAAATATTTCTCTTTTAGGTTGGCCTGTGTACTGCACACTCACGTATACTTCAGTGAAGGTGCACCAATTGAAGCATGGCTGAAACAAAATGGAGGCGACATTGTTCATTTAAAACTACTTCTCACTGCACTAAATTCCATTCAGAAATTACAGACTTTTCCTCACCCTCAGCAAAGGGGGAGAGGGGGGAGAAATTTAACTGATAAAACCAAACCAACCTCCCAAAAACCCAACCGACTCTCTTCCCAAAGAGTGATCCTGGCAAAGATTAGGGACTCCATCTTGACTCTACCACACTCTCTGCTAAAAGCAATCTAGACTCTCTTTATCCATGATGAGGGACCATGCACCATGACACGGTGCAAGTCAGCTCTCAAAACCACAGAAACCACCAAAACAGTAAAGTTGACAATTTTTTACACTCTCAGCAGAAGAGAGAGTAATTTGACACATATGAGTAAGAAATTACTTTTATAAGTGCAAGGCAACAGCAGGCAGATAGGAGAAAATAGGACCTGTGCAGCTACAGGACTTCAATGACATTGTTGTATTTCATTAAAACCCAAATAATAATCAGTGTAAACAAAACAGAATCCTGTTATGTGAGAATCTTGACAGAAATCTGTACAGGTATGCATAATGCACCTTCTGCTTTCCTTTTTGTCCATTCATTTTGCTAGAAAGAGGTAGAAATGTGCCAGTAGTTAACTCTTAAGCTACACATACTCCGAATTTCCACTCTTAGGATGCCTACAGTTCAGCTAGATCCAGACTACCCTTTTTTTTTTTTCTTCACCATGTGAAAATGTATTTTAAACAGAGATAGTGCTCTAAACCTCTGCTGTATCAGTTACGAGTAAGCAGACTGGTTTCTCTTGATAATTTGGCAACATCATGCTACAGCAAGTAAGAGCAGGGCACGAGGCAGCACTTGCTTTTCCTTAAAGCTTTTTCAAAACTAGAAGATGCAACATTGTTTTATAAAATAAAAACAAAACACACATAAGCACCTTCTCCTTTTCACAGCAGGCTTTTTTCTCTCTCTCCCTCCCCGCCACTGTCATCTCTTGAGTGGAGCCAACTCTCTGCATACTGATAGGTATTTTGTTTCAGAAGCTGTGCTGGGAATTTAAATTTTCCCAGAGGGAGAGGATCCGAGAGCAGCTGTGGCCAGTGTTAAAAGACACTGAGCAACAGGACAGTGATGTGCTTCACATATAATGTACAAAGCTTGGCCCCTCTCCTCCGTAAAACAAGATGTGGGCTGGGGAAGAATTACATAAAACCAAATTACAAAAGTATACTCTAGCTGTTAAAAAGAAGAGAGATGACACATATTGTTCCCCTATTACACTCTTCAAAATGACTATCATGGCTGTGCACATCCCAGAAACTACGAGTCCTGAATAACAACCATACAGAATATTGTTCTTTAGAAAATCACTTACGGATTACAAACAGCCCTTTGCACTCCTCATTACTTATCTGTTGTGACTAAGAGTTCATGTAAGCTCTCTTGATCTCTTCAGTCTATTTCTGTACGGATTTCCACAGCCATTTGCTGAATCTGTATTAGTCCTTAAAAATTCAAGCAGATTTTTTAAAAGCAAACTGGTGACTGAAGTGTTTCATACGTACTCAGACCTAAGAGAATAATAATTACAACAGCAATTTCCCAGCATTACATTGCCTCAGTGAATGGTAAGCCCACAGGGTATTTCAGGCTCTGACTAACTCCTACCTTCTATGTCCTCGTCCTTTAAGTAGCACAGAGACACTTCTACTGGAAAAGAAGGCAGATTTAACTCAAAATGGTTGTTCCTGTATAGATTTCTTCTATAACCAGAAGAACAACATTTTTACCCTGAAACAGATGGGTTTTCAAGACAGACTATTCACTCTTACACATCAGCTGAAAGCATTTTCATTTTTCTTTAAGAACATCTAGAACTAAACAAAATCACGTTTATCACTCAAAGATCTGTCTAGTTAGTGTTACTTGTAAGGGAAGTTGAGAGACTTGTGATTTGGATTTCCATTCATTCTTCCTGACTAGGTAAATACTTGCTGCTAATCCTCATGCAGGAAATAAAGTTCAGTTCAAGCACCAATTTTCTCATAACTAGAAAGGGTGAATTCATTACTTGCCTCTCAGGAATCCTGGATTCCACTGGAATCCATGAACCAAAAAACAAGGATACATGTGCCATATGTGTATACTAGTATGTATGCACGTGAATACACAACACACACTTACATACCAACATAGATACACGCACAAAAAAAGCACTCAGAGATAGTTTTCTTATATCCTACCTCCCCCTGTAGAATAACCTCTGATCCTGGACAGCTTCTTCAGATCAAGGTCCTTAGCACAGAGAACTAAGCTTTCCATCTCTTCCCTGTCACCAGATCACAGGCATTCCTAAATGAGAGAGGAGGAATCCATGCCAACTTGGCTAACGGCATCTTTTGACAAATACACCGGTTCCCAGTAAAACAACTCTCCCTACTCTTTAATCACAGTGTTGGAAAACAAACTATTACTATGCAGGATACTTGCTCATGTGTTACAAGAGCAACAAAAGCAAAGTTTGAATTTGCCACAAAGTGGTGCACAGACACACACATACTCATCCGATCACTTGAGGCCCCTGAGACATGCTCTTCTTCAGTCACAAAAAGCAGAAGACAGGAATGAGTTCACTGCACACCTTTTACCTAATGCTTCCTACAGCATCAGCTTCGTGGTGTTTCAACAGCAAGCTTCATAGACTACTCCATTAATGAACAACTGCATTTTAGGATGATGGAGGAAAAAGTGCTTAAGAGAACGTAAGAGCTATACTGTATCGACCCCAAAAATCTATCTTGCCCAGCATCCTGGATGCCAAATAAACACTGAGGCAGCCATAGTATTTGCCAAGCAGCAGCTATTTCTGGACGAGGAACATCTGGAGCCAGAATGAATACCTTTGTATTGGCAGTGGGACAGGTGTTTGTCCAAGGTTTTCTGGTCACTTTTTAACCCACACAGACCCACTGCAACTAAGCATTACGGATGTCACACATCTGCAGCTTCACCATCTATTGCACAAAGAGCACTTCTGCTCGGCCTGAACTACAACTTGCTGACTGCATTTGAAGCCCAGCAGTGGATGGAGAACAACCATTCCTTGTCTCTCTCGTACGATTCGTGTTCCTAGATATGCCCGCGACAGCTATCCTTAGCTGGCTCTTGTCCAGCCCAGAACCTACACTGTGGATTCCTGCAGAGAAACTACTGCACAGTTTTGGTTACTCTCCTCATTGTCCTCTGTATGGCTTTTCCAGCAATCCAAAACTCCACCAGTGGCCTCCCCACAGTACAACAACTAATCCAGTTTATTTCTAAGATGCCTTGTAAATTTTTTCTGTAACTTCTGCCTTATCATTCACCCCTGTGATAGCAATCTTACCAACATGGCTGCATAATTTCTCTACAAGCGATACCTCTGTTTCCCTTTGCAATTCCAGCTGTGAATGCATTCGTTAATCTCCCTCTTCCTTGTCACCGACTCTTTCAGAAGGAAACTCCAAGAGACTTCAGAAGCAATGTTTGCTTCTCCAGAAACCACTCTGCCTCTTTCCCAGACTACCACATTCATCCCCACATCCAATAGTAGTTCCGGTTTTGCAAAACTGGCACAGATGCCAGGTTTAACGGATGACATCTCCTACATGTCCTTTAGACATCACCACAACAAGTGGGTCATGTGGTGTCAGCTACATTTGTCTAGTACCATAGCAATTTGAAGCAGAAAGGTTGCACACCATAGCCTGGCAGAAACATTTCATCCACCAAGTCCCCTTAAAACTCCTGGGTCAGCTCCTGTCACTAGCTCTCAGCGTCCACGCTATGCTGTGAGACCAGCACATCCAGTTAACTGACTTCTAATACTCCTAGCTAAAGGAAAATCTGCTTATAAAAACAAAATACAAACCATATTTCCCTTGTAAAAGAGACTGCAGAATAAATTAAGCAAAAATTAAGCAAATACTTAGTTCTGTTTGCCCTTTCCTTACCTTATTTTTTGTTTTGTTTTGCTTAGTTTAACTCATGAATGTGCTTTTACTCCTTGCAGGACAGAATTGGAATGCAAAAAGATGCCAAAACAGATGATGAGTTTCACCAACATGTGAACTGGGGTAGAGGTTTTATTCCAAAGTGTTGCTACTTGCAAATTCTAATATTTCATGTGTTATACAAAGAAAGCTGTAATGTGCATTCAATGTACAATATTAGACAACGATACATAAATTAAATGTTTTGCCACACCAACACAGACTGTATGCCCATCAGCTGGAATATTTGAGCAACCCTACTCTGTTGCAGAGAGGGTATTGGTAAACCAGTGTCTCACAGAAAACTGTGACCAGGAATAAACACCTTTGTGCCCTACCTTCTCTTCCTGATGTAGCTTGTTGGCATTTTCCATCTGAAAGCTGTGCAAGGACTGGATTTTGTCAATCTGCTGCCGCTGCTTCTCTAGCTCCCCTTGGAATTCATTCTTCTTGAGTTCCACGGCACCCCTCTCTGCTGCCGCACGGCGGACTTTGCCTTCCAGATCCATGATCCGAACCTGAGAAAGACCAAATTAGCCCAAGAAAACAGAAATTGCTATTCTCCAATGAAAAATTACTATTCTCAATAGACTCTTCTCCAATACATTCAAAGAATACCCAATTTCACAGAAGAGCTAACAATTCTAATGTCATCGAAGTGTTGTGTCAGTCAGGGGCACCTGCCACACACATAAACACACTCTCCCCAATTTAAATAAATTAACAGTACAGCATATTCTGCAGAGACTGCCAAAATTTCAGTTAAAGATAAAAGAACGCAAAGCTGCCTCAGTACTTGAGCTTATAAAGAAAAGCCAACCCTAAACACCATCTCTACAAAAAAAAAATCCCTAAACAAACATGAAAAAGGATTGTGGTCTGCAGTCTTGCTGAAGCACAGGTCAAGTCATTTTTTAAATTTAATCCAGACAATTCTGACATCACTGCACTTCCCAGTGTTGGTCTCAAACTAACTTAGAGGAAAAACTCATCTCTCACATCAGTATGTTTTCCTGGAAGCCTGGGGAAAAAGCAGAAAAACTTTAAGCAGAAAAAAAACCACTACCCAACTCTCACAAACAACTGACATACGGCTGTTACACAGAGACACACATGAGAAGGACTCATTTATTAGCAGATCACCTTTCTTCTTGACTCATCAAACAGTAGTGACAAGCAGAGGAGAGCTGGGGTTGTTTAGCCTGGAGAAGGCTCCAGGGAGACCTTATTGTGGCCTTCCAGTGCTCAAAAGGGGCCTATAAGATGGGAGAAGACTTTTTAGCAGGGCCTGTTGCAATAGGACAAGGGGTGACGGTTTTAAACTAAAAGAGGGGAGATTCAGGCTGGGTGTGAGTAGAAGATTCTTTACAATGAGAGTGGTAAAACACTGGCACAGGCTGCCCAGAGAGGTGGTGGATGTGCCATCCCTGGAGACATTCAAGGCCAGGCTGGATGTGGTTCTGGGCAACCTGATCTAGCTGAAGATGTCCCTGCTCATTGCAGGGGGGCTGGACTAGGTGACTTTTGAAGTTCCCTTCTGACCCAAATTATTCTGTGATTCTATCAACGTAGAGTTAGAAAGGTTGCTGAATGCTTTGTGTGAGCTTAAGTAACAAGTACCATACATGCAGGTTTTCAAGTTCTGGGTTCCCCTCACCTGAAAATCAGCATTCCTCTCATTACCCCCATCTCCCACTACTGATAAGCAACAACTGTAATATTTGTGAGAATTCCTACAACATGCTGAAGCTCCTTGCCCACTACATGCACGGCAAGCATCCTTCCTGTGGACTGTATTTTTAACCACAGAAGTACAGGAGAACATGCAGAGCAATAGGAAAGTTACCTGCAGATCCACGCTGCGAGAACTTGCAACCCAGTAATTGAAACCCAAAACAATGATGCACGCCACAAGCGCAGCTACGAGGAGAGGTGGAGACTTCATCCCTCGGCAGCTGTTTCCTAGTCCTACCATTTCAGCAAAAACACCAGCCCAAAGAACCACAGCAGTGTGAAAACCTGCAAATTAAAATACTCACATCAGATTACATCCTCCAATACAGCTACTTTATACATACAATGAAACTTTTACTGCAGTAACAAAACAGCTCTCCGCTGAAGGGACTACACCCAGGCAGGAAGGCACACTGTCTAAATACTTGAATCTGAAAGACCAAGAAAGGCCATCTTGTGCCATCACCCTGTACATAAAGCTTCACACGGACTTCAGGGGGAAGCCTTGAATATTCCTCACAATATAATGAAAAGCTGCAATAAACAGAACAAACCAGTCATGCTTTTATCCTATATTACACCCAAACTTGGTCAGATAACACTGGTCTACAGATGGAGGATAAATTCCTCGTTACCTCTTTTAGTCAGAAAATAAGCCTAGTCTCACTTTTTCAGGAGCAATTTGCACTTTGATTCCAAAACTCAGGCAGTTTCAACTTACTCCCTCTGACAATATTATTTTAACTTTTGCTTCCAGGTTTAAAGATAAATAAATCAGATTGAACCAAATTACTTTAAGGATAATCTAAATAAAATAAAAATAAAAAAATTAGCAGACACTCTGTGAATACAATGGTAAATTACATTAAGTGATGCTGGTTTTGATCCTCAGCTGCTGTGTCTGATCCTAACTAAAAACAAATAACCTTGCTTTAACGAATGAGCAGTACCAAGGGTACTACTGGTTGCTATGAGACTTGGGTTGCTTCTGCAAAACAGCCCATCTTAATATAAAAGTGTGAGCAAAGGGCAGTCGCAATTCTGTTTGAAATAGGCTATGTTCATCCTGTGACATGATAAAATCTGCTCTTAATGAGTGTAATAGCAGGTAGCTCAATGAATCCTCAAACTCCACTGGGAACCTTGGGCACAGTTCGTAATAGATTGCTCTCTTGTACACCGAGATCAATGTTTTTTTCTTTTTGTACTCCTGCAGACAAAAGCCCACAAAGATGAGCACAGTAGATGAATCAGACGGCAAGTACAGATAGATACGTCAAAAGGCACTACCTAAATCTGAAATGGGTACATTTACTACTAATATCTTGTACAGCCTCTCAAGATACTTTCTTTTAAATAAACCAACTTCTTCCCTACAGATGAAATTCACAGGTTGTGATGTATTTAGAAGTTAATACATCATAGCAACTCTCAAAGGGTTTACACATGCACATAGACTGTAATCACAGGGGAAGAAAGTGATGCCAGAAGCTAGCAGGTACCAGAAATGCTAATTCTACTGTACATCCAGCACTTCAGTCCTTTAACAGATCACCTGTACCTAAGTCTTCACGTACACCCTCTGCAAAATCCCCTTTGCATTCTGTTTAAGATATAACCCATGTTCTTTTCTCAGCAGGGAATGCACAATACTGTCAGACTGGTGAAGATCTCAAATCTATGTGTTCATCTGAAAAGTCCATGAATTTGTTTGTATTTGGGAATGGGGTACCTACGGAGCCTAAGAGTAAAACGTGGATTCCTGAAAATACTGCGTCTTTGTGTACATACACGCACACATACACACACAAAAAACCCCAAACCAAACAGCACAAACAAACATAAACACCCACAAAAAACCCCAAAGCAAACCAAAAGAAGCGTGCATAACTGCACAGGTCCAATGCTTGACATTCTTGCCTAAGGAAACCTCAGCTACTTGAGCAAACTGACACATGCAGTAGAGCTCCAGCAGACACCCATGGGGCCACATACAGCTGAAGTAAGGTCAATAGAAAAAGTAAAGGCATGGGGAGAGACTATGCACTTTCGTTGTTAAGCAAAAGAAATCAAGATGCAATAGACTAAGACACACAGAGATATGCACAAATTTCCAATAAAAACCTAGGAATTGCAGAAATGCATACATCTGGAACAGACTATTCTCCTGCTGTGCCATCCGAAGAGGAGCACCTGAGAAGTACACAGCTGCCTCACCTTACACAGATCCCCTGAAAAACCAACAGCTACAGATCTCCAGAGTGGCAAAAATGAGAGATGGAAAATGGAGAAGATCAGCACTGACACATCACCTAAAAGCAAGATAATTTATTTACTTTTGCTTACTGGAATAAAAGACTACATTTCAAATAAGGTGTATTGGATCCTGCCATGAAGTCATTCGTATCCTGTTCTTCACTGTAAGAATATTAGCTGGTACACTTGAAAACATGGAAAAATACTAAACATAGCACTGCAAGATATAGTGAGTCATTTCAAGTGTTACTTGAATAAAATAATTGGCATTTTTCTCCTAGTGGTCAGAAATAGAGAAAGTTGTCTGTATTACCAGCAGTAACAACTTGCACTGGAATTTAACTACTGGTAAATATATGGGACTGGCTATTTAGCTCAGTTTTCAGAGCTAAAAGCAAAGCATATTGTTCAAAGGAAGAACAATTAGTTCAATATGCAGGTTAAAGCACAGGCGCAAAACCACATTAAAGGAGTGCTGATATGCCTACTGAGTACACAAATCCAGCAGCTTCAGGAACTCTTCCACTGTTTTCAGCTATTAAAAACAAGCAGGCAAGAAAGCATTGATTTCCCTAAGGAATGTTTGACTGCAATACATTGCTCTCTCTAGAAAATCCAGCGTTGTTTGCCCTTAAGTAATTTATACTCATTGGGAATATATTTTTATACTCAACAGAAGGAAAGGCAAAATGCAGGGGAAAGAGATGAAACCCAAAGAAAGATCTTCCATTCAAACAGCGCAGACCCAAAACATTACCTCTGTTGTAAAACTGATATTCCCTTGCTCATCAGTTTAAAAATAAAAACTTTTTAACTTTCTATCATGGATATACACATACATGTATTCTGGAGGAGAGAGAAGCAAATCAGCTCAGTAAGTACATTTACATGGAAATGTATTTGTACATGCTGTTTTCCAGGAAACATCTGGTTTGGCACAGTTAATCTGAGTTGAAAGTAAAATACATTCACAATTTTATGGGTAAGAAAATTATTTCACTCAACACGAAGGAATACATCGTTCATGAATGTTTACTACAGATGCGAAAATTAGATGCTGTATCATGTGCATAATGCTCTACATTTGGTAAAGCATAAAATTCCAGATTTTTGAACAGCAGATTTCATTCTTCTGTTTTGCCAACTTAGCAATACTTCATCAAGAGGGAGATGGTTTAGGCTCTGAAATATTCAAGAAAATTAACATATAGCACACTTATTTCCCATATCAATACATTATCAGTCTGTCTGATCAATTCCTTCTTTTATTGTACTCACCTGAAGTAGGATAGCTAACAGCCAGTGATCTGCCACTACAGATAACTAACAAACATGCCAACAAAGTCTAAAGACTAAGACATTAAAGGCAAAGACAGAGCAAAACAATTTGTGCATTTCAGACTCCCAGAAGGAAAACCAAGTCCCTTTGCTCACAAGATCCAGCTCTGTGTATTTGCACGAGACCTGCCAAGCAGGAATAAGCAGAACAGATGAAGAATTCCATAAAAGCAGCATGTAGACAGAGTGGGAAGCAAAAGGCGTCCCTTAACCCCTGCCTGCATAGCTGCCTACCAACCACCTCCTCCACCACCTAGCCACTGCATGGTACAAAGCCTGCATAAGCTGCAGCAGCACATGAAGGCCATGTACAGATGGAGCAGCCACTGAAAAGTGAAGGCACATCTTACCTGAGGGTCTGAACCTCGGATTACGGCCAGAGCCTTAGTAAAACCCCTTTGGAAAGGCAGACCCATACCTGAGGCAAAAGGGAGTGAAAAAACAACAAGGACCCGAGGGGTACCAGACAGCACTAAGAGGATCCACAACCCCATCCAGCCGGACTGGCCAACAGGTGACTGCTCTGTCCAGGCTGGGGACACCTCCTCCAATCCAGGGACCCCTGCAAGTAGACCATAGGGCTATTCCCACCTTTTCCAGGTTCATCCCAGATTTCTCAGCAAGGTTCTGAAAGATACCACCTGTCCCATGGCAGAGGGCTGGAACTAGATGATCTGTAAGGTGCCTTCCAACCCAAACCATTCAATGTTTCTAGAAAATTCCTATAGCTGACTGTTCAAATAGAAGTATGCAAGCTTAACCAAGCAAGCTAATCAAAGCCTCTTCCACTTACAACAGTTAGCTAGTTATACCCGGGCATGACTAAATCAGACTAAAAGATACCACAAACTGGATTTTATTTAAAAAATAATTAATAAAAAATATTTTAAAAATGTAATTTTTAAGAAAGTGACTCAGACAGACACCAAATACTTGTGCACCCAGTCTTCAAAACAAGGTGATATTTTGAGGGTGGGTTGAAATGGAGAGGTGATAAAAATGAGTCAAAATCTTTCATTTTCAGTTTTAGATATGGTTAACATACAGTGGTGATCATCCTTGAAAGAGAAATCCAGTTGCTGGGTCTCACTCACAGCTGGATGTTACCCAAAGTACCACCATTCACAGTACCACAGCAACCTTCAGGCTTTCAAGGGAGCCCTGACTGCCTACAGGGGTCAGAAACACTGTAATACACTGTTACAGAATATGGCAGGTTTCTTATCATCCTCTGCAGCAACACTGTTTGGGGGTGTTTTTTTTCCAAGTTAGCAAGTCAGAAAAGGTCAAAGAAATGTTCTTCCAATGGAGATTTAAAGTTTGTATAATGAACTCAAGCCTGCTGACCACAGACTTTCTAAATACCATGCACAGGAATCCACAAACTGCAGGCTCAAACAAACTAACAAACAAATTAAAAAAAACAACAACAAAACCCAGCAAATAAAAAAAAAAACCCACAAAAAAAAAACCAAACCAAAAAAACAACCCACCATGCAAACCAAAAAAACACAGAACCAAGCCCAAACAAATCGACAAAACCTCCTGGAACATTCAGCTCCTCCACTTTTCAAACTTCTGTACTTTGAATGACTGGCTCACTTCAAAGCAGCAACCATCCCCAGAAAAAAAGAAAAAAATCAAACACAGATGCCACAGGATGTCACTGAGTCACTATTTGCCCAAATTATCAAGTTTCACTTTTCACAGGAAGGGGAGAAGCATTTACGGCACAACGCATTCAGCAGCTGCACTCTCACCCTTCTCAGGAATAACCATCATTAGATACTCAGTTCAGATCTTAGGTCTTCCTTTTCTGATGCATCTTCAACTAGAAGTAACAGAGCAGAAGAGTATGAAGATACTGAAGAAGCATTATCTGCTCAGGGGGAGGGTGACTGTTACAAATCATCCACTAATTATTTTTCAGCTCAGGAAGTATCTTATCTTTCCAATGACTACATTACAAGAAGCTATAACCAACACCCACAATGTCCTGCTCTTTATCTGATTAAAGAGATATCCCAGAGGTGTGTAGCTAAATAGATGATGGAGATTTAAGGTAGGTATTGATTCTGATGAAAGAAGTTAGGTAACCAAAGTTAACTTTGAGAAAATCTTCTAAAATACCCATACCTGAACTTTCTGGGCATGCTATCTAGATATACTTATAGACAATACTATAACCACCTGAAAATACTGTGTATGAAAACAAAAATCACACAAGAAAACTTATACACCAGAATGATCTCATTGGTTCGTCAGACCATTCATTTATTTTAAGGAAAATATTTTGTTGTCAGTATTTTTCCCATAGAACATGAACTGTCCTGTTAGGATCACAATTAATAAGACACCCGCTTGATCTTAAAAACCCAACAATTTAGGAAATGGAGTACAGTACGTTTAAGTATGTGGCAAGAAAACCACTATGCTCCTATCCCCCTACCTCTGTAACACTACATGTATGGTTTTGCTGTAAAACACACAAACCTCCCCCTAGAAAAGTAAAAAAATAAAACCCAACATTGCAAATAGCTCTTCATGAGCCAAGTGCTATCAAGATGTAAGATGAGGGGCCATCTTAAAGGAGTCAACCTAGGCGCAAGGTTAATTAAAAACCTGACCAGTTACGCCTTGAAGGTGACAAGGCAATCCAACAAAGCAAAGTGAGGTTAACCTCCAGGGTGCCTGAAATAAACCCGGTATTTGCTGTCTGCCCAACAGCTGAACGAAATTCTGAGGAGGTGGGTGAAACACTTTGCCAACCAGAACCGGGAAGGGCTCTGAAGGCATGAACTTGTGAACAGCCACCAGCCACCCCAGGTGGGGCGAGGACTCCACAGCTCTGCCTGCTGGGGAGGAAAAGCAGGGAGCTGCTTAAGCAGAGCTGCCTCAGAAGAAAAGAGGTTGAAGAGGGTGAACAGTTCCAGGTCACAGCCCTGGTTGGAAGGCACCGGGAAAGACCACCTTTCCCAGGGAGCCTAGAGGAGATTATCTCACACCCTGCCTTGTTACGGCCCTTTCTCATTTCTAACATCATCGTTGTTTCTATCTCCATTGTGAATACCCAGAGTTGTTTAGGGCTCAACACGCTTTTCTTTCTGTGCTGAAGACCCGAAAAGGGGAGACTGACTGCACAAAAAAGACGAAGTACTACAGAGAAGGGCTGTTAGTGTCAGGTATGCTCGCAAGCTAAGCCCAGACGAACCCGGCATCCACCCGCGGCGAGT